>NC_072464.1:25133586-25190655 GCF_027596085.1 Anoplopoma fimbria | reverse complement strand
GATCAGTATACATACATGTAAGTTGCATAAACTGCACCTTTCAAACCTGATAATATTCAGCATAACTAACACGTAGTTCAAAAAGATGTGTTAAAAAACACACAAGGGTGGAAAAATGTCAGTATCAAAAGGACTAAATGCACAATCAACCAAACATTTGCTATTTTATATTATATTTCAGTTCAATGAATGAAGAAGAAATGCACCAGGTTACCAAGACTCACAGGGAAATCTTTAGCATTACTCACCGACAGCGTTACAATTGCAATCAACCAGTTTGAAAAGCTTTCACAGTTTCTGGAAGTTGTTCACTTTTGTGTCTTATAAGAGCTGAGAAATCAGTAAATATATCAACATGCATCAACAAAATATACTCGATATAGTGTTTATACAAGTCAGGTGGTCTTTGCAGCTAATACAGTCATAAATGCATTCAGAAAATAGTCTTTGCATCAGTGTAGAAAATACACTGCATCCTCCCCTGATCTAGAGCAGACTGAGGCCGCTGCTGAACCTTTATCTTGTTGTTCTCCTACACTGAGAGCAGCAACCTGTTCACACAGGGTCCACAGGGAGCTCTGGTGTGTCACAAACAGACTACATGTGTTTGACTGTTGTCTTGCTGCGGTATACCCGAGCCCAAACATGCTGATGTATCAATTAAATGGAAGTCAATAAATAACAGTTTAACACTGAACTGACGATAATAACGTTATATCACAGATTAATGCTAGACAAAACACATCATTTAAGAAAGGCTTAAGGCTTTCCTCTTTGATAACTATTATACTTAGGACTGGTTCAGGTTTATAGTTAGGACTGGTTCAGGTTTATAGTTTGTGCTGGGTATACTGTGGCTCAGTGGAGAGCAGGGTCGTCCTCCAATCAGAGGATCGGCGGTTCGATCCCCCTGGCTCTGGCAGTCCATGTCAATGTGTCCTTGGGCAAGACACTTAACCCTGAGGCTGTGCCGGTGTATGAATGGGTGTGAATGATTAGATAGATCCTGGTGGCACCTCACATGGTAGCCCCTGTCATCAGTGTATGAATGGGTGTGAATGGGTAAATGATATGGAATGTAAAAGCGCTTTGAGTGGTCGGAAGACTAGGAAAGTGCTATACAAGTACAGTCCATTTACCATTCTCAAATAAACTGTACATAAGCTGTTCACAGATGACTTCATACTCTTTAGGTTTTTTTACTACACTGGTGTAAACCCTGAGTATAACTAACTGAATCAGCGTAGCACCCACCCTCCACTTTCCCCCTCAGGTAAACACTGTTAGCTCTCTCAGCACTGTTGCCGTTGATTGCACTGTTAGCACTGTTATGTGTTAGCTGCTGGCTCAGCTGCCGTTTTGACAGCCGTATGGAGGGAAAAGAAATGCTCTGAATTTTTTATTTAGCACCTTTAAGAGCATAGAGATCAACCTGCATAGTCCACTACCCAATGCAAATACATTTTTTTCAAAGCTCTATTCCACTATTATAGAAAAACATACAAAAAAAGTGACAGTGATGTACAAGAATACGTGTGATGATGTTAAAAATAAAAAAGAAGGAAGAATACATTATCATAACAAGATGTTTTTAAAATGGACATAAGCAAGAGGATGAATCTATTTAGGGATGACGATTGCAGCAGTGACCTCGAATAAATTAAATTAGTAAATAGCCTATTTGTCAATATATACTGTATATTTTAGCATGTATCATATATATTTTATTATATCTCTATATACTATAGAAAGTATTATTGCAGCGTGTTGCTTTTAAGCGCTCACTATGTGTCGTCTAAACTCAGTGAGACCAAATTTCAACCATACAAACTTGAAATACTATGAAATCTAATTTGTTCTAGATTATGATATTTGAGGCCAAATTATTATTGACTTTTTAACCGCCAGTAAAAACATCATAACATATATTTCTTAAGTGTTTTCATATTTAATGTATGAGGAATGGACAAAAGAGAAATATATTAATATTTGAGACTTACGATGTGGGTTTCAAAGATGTATTTTAGCCTGTGGATGTGTGCGTTTAACAATGCTTGCACAACTTATGTAATGTTACTATTTTTGTGGTTGAGGTCTATATGTTTTAAGATAATATCTATTCTTATTGTAGACCTCCCTTCAAATGAATGTGATGGCAAAAAAAATCTATGGAAAAATACATTTAAGACGTATTTTGTGGATTCATTGTTTGCTTTATGTGCATATTGAGTTTTAAAGTCTGGCAGCAGGACCCTTCTTCAAAATTCTGATAATTCTTGCTTTTATTTGTGGCAGTTTCAGGCCGTAAACTAGAGGGTTAATGATTGGGGGAATGATCAGATATTCTAAAGATAAAACATTTGTGATTATTGAACTCATTTTATCAGCCTCAAATCGAGTCAATGACAGCTCGCAGAAGAGAGTGAAAGTGTAGGTCAGAAATGTTATAATATGAGGCAGGCAGGTTTGTAACGCCTTTCCTCTGAATTCAGTTGATTGTCTCCTGCAAACAAGCAGAATTCGTATATATGTGTACAGGACAAAGAACAGGGGGATGAAGATGCTTATCATCGTAAGAAACCGACCTCCTATGTTGTTCAGTGTTGTGTCCACACAGGAGAGCTGAACTACAGGCCAGTTGGTGCAAAAAAGCCTGCTCAATTTATTTCCACACAAAGGCAATTGCATGGCCAGATAAACTACAAAGCCAACAACAAATGCAGGATAAAGCACAGCAAAAATCAAAAGATAACACACCATCTTAAACGTCATTTTACTGTGATAGTGTAAGGGCTGGCAAATGGCCACAAGTCTATCGTAGGCCATGATGCTGAGAAGAGTCAGCTCGTCTCCTCCATAGGTGTAAATAATGTATACTTGAATGAAACATAATGGCCGTGAGATAAAGTGAGTGTC
Organism: Anoplopoma fimbria; assembly: GCF_027596085.1. Lineage (NCBI taxonomy): Eukaryota > Metazoa > Chordata > Actinopteri > Perciformes > Anoplopomatidae > Anoplopoma > Anoplopoma fimbria. The sequence goes on along the minus strand of NC_072464.1, from coordinate 25,187,739 downwards.
AGACAGAATGTCCATCAGAAACCTGGGGAAGAAACCGCTGAGCCGTACAGAGAGTTAAAAGACAGACAGCAGATGAAAATATACATGGGCTGATGCAGAGACTTCTCCAGGCAGACTGTCAGAATGATGGCAACGTTAGCAGAGATTATAATCATGTAGATCAACAGACACAGACTGAAGAACAGATATCTGAGGGGCCCGTAGTCTGCAAACAGAGTGAGCTGAAAGTAGAGAGGATTCAGGCTGCTGTTGCTCCTCATGTCTGCAGCAGAGCGAGCTGGAAGAAGAGAAGTGGGAGTGATGGAGAGAAAGGAGAGTGACAACAGATTAAAGATGATGAAAAGGAGTGTTACTATGGATTAAAATGGTCTGAATAAAATGTTCTAGTGAACACTTATTTCAACAAGAGACATAACACAAGCCTACATACATGTAAGTTGCATAAACTGCACCTTTCAAACCTGATAATATTCAGCATAACTAACACGTAGTTCAAAAAGATGTGTTAAAAAAACACACAAGGGTGGAAAAATGTCAGTATCAAAAGGACTAAATGCACAATCAACCAAACATTTGCTATTTTATATTATATTTCAGTTCAATGAATGAAGAAGAAATGCACCAGGTTACCAAGACTCACAGGGGAAATCTTTAGCATTACTCACCGACAGCGTTACAATTGCAATCAACCAGTTTGAAAAGCTTTCACAGTTTCTGGAAGTTGTTCACTTTTGTGTCTTATAAGAGCTGAGAAATCAGTAAATATATCAACATGCATCAACAAAATATACTCGATATAGTGTTTATACAAGTCAGGTGGTCTTTGCAGCTAATACAGTCATAAATGCATTCAGAAAATAGTCTTTGCATCAGTGTAGAAAATACACTGCATCCTCCCCTGATCTAGAGCAGACTGAGGCCGCTGCTGAACCTTTATCTTGTTGTTCTCCTACACTGAGAGCAGCAACCTGTTCACACAGGGTCCACAGGGAGCTCTGGTGTGTCACAAACAGACTACATGTGTTTGACTGTTGTCTTGCTGCGGTATACCCGAGCCCAAACATGCTGATGTATCAATTAAATGGAAGTCAATAAATAACAGTTTAACACTGAACTGACGATAATAACGTTATATCACAGATTAATGCTAGACAAAACACATCATTTAAGAAAGGCTTAAGGCTTTCCTCTTTGATAACTATTATACTTAGGACTGGTTCAGGTTTATAGTTAGGACTGGTTCAGGTTTATAGTTAGGACTGGTTCAGGTTTATAGTTAGGACTGGTTCAGGTTTATAGTTAGGACTGGTTCAGGTTTATAGTTAGGACTGGTTCAGGTTTATAGTTAGGACTGGTTCAGGTTTATAGTTAGGACTGGTTCAGGTTTATAGTTAGAGCTGGTTCAGGTTTATAGTTAGGACTGGTTCAGGTTTATAGTTAGGACTGGTTCAGGTCTATAGTTAGGACTGGTTCAGGTTTATAGTTAGGACTGGTTCAGGTCTATAGTTAGGACTGGTTCAGGTTTATAGTTAGGACTTGGTCAGGTTTATAGTTGGTGCCGGCTCAGGCTTGCCCTGGACCAGCCCTAGTCATGCTGCTATGGACCTCCTAGGATACACTGAGTTTCTAAACTGAGGTTTCTAAATGTGTCAAGGTTTTTCAGTATTTCAAGTTTTCCATTTTTTTGGTGTTGCACATATTAGAGATCATAGCCTCAGGGAGGCGCTACAGGTCAATGTCTACCAAAAAAACATTGCATTTTCACTGCTTTCAGCATTTTACTGTCAATATTGTGATTATGTATTGTGTAATATGTTTTGTCTATATAAGTTCTGCTGCTAAAATCGTGTATATATGCCGTACTGCAATTCCATTCACAATCACCACATCTGGACCCATAAGAGAGACGACTAAAAGTAAATTGTGGAATTCACTTCCAATGTTAGCGAAGCTGTTTATCCAGTAACAGGCTAATAATAAACCTGTAACAGTTCAGACAAAACAGTGAACATAAGCCTTCTTTTTTACACAATAGTATTTCATGTATCGACAGAACCACATTTTACGTTAAACACCATCCAAGGATGAGGAGTCACTTATCTTCAGTATTATCACAGAAAAAATCAGAAACTAGTCCATTATCAGTGTTGATTCATTACTTAATTTTGGCTTGGAAGAACAAACTTTTGAGGCGTTTTAATGCGTAAATGATCGGATTAAAGAAAGGATGATACAAAATTATTTGTAAATTCATTATTAAATGCACAGTTTTGGGAAAATCTAACTCCAGTCCAGGAGGATTTTAACAGTGTTTTTACTCATGATGGCTGGATATTGCAGAGGTTTACATATAGACACATATCTGTCGTAGGCCATGGCTGACAACAGGAAGAACTCTGAACCAGCCAGAGTGTAATATATAAACCACTGGAAGAGGCAGGCGGAATACGATATGATCTGTTTCTCAGACAAAAAGTCAATCAGAAGCTTTGGGTAGATAGCAGTGCTGTAAAGAACAGAGTTGATCAATAAACCTGCAATAAAAATGTATACAGATATCTGTATTTGTGCACTTTGACGTTCTCACCAAGACATTTAAATCAGCGTTAACTTTGTCAAAAAACAGATTATAGAAATCCGAGTCACTGAATAACATGTCACATGTGCAGGAGAGTATTTTTATTATGTCGGACAGATCTGAGCAGAGACTAGTCCACCCTGGACAGACCCAGATCCGGCTTCACTGCATCCTTCGACCTACAGTCGGAGCGTCAGAGAGAGGAGCTCAGCTTATGGCAGCAGCAGCGTCTCCTCCTCCAGGAGTAGAGCTTCTTGGAGGAGGAGCTTAATATATAAGAGATAACATTAAATTAAAAAAAGTTAACTGAGAGCCTCACTGCATTTTATTTCAATATATTTTATTTTGTGCTTTACATTTCCACCATAAATTGGTGCCTTAAAATTCCCCACATTGCAGGAACTGAAGCGTTGATGCTCAAAATGGGAGATAACAATAATATCATAAAGTCCAATAATGTAAACAGTTTCATAATAATTTCTGCAGTAAGTCTGGATTCTATATTCTTCACACCGAGTTATTGAATACCCATCTGAGGCCGTCCTTTGTTTGTTTGCATGAATATGTGTCAGCTGCTCACTGTAAATGATCAAAGTATACAAATAGTGGTAACATTCAAAAGGTAACAAAAAAATGCTTTCTTTCATTTATTTTATTTTTTTCACAATACAATTCAAAACTATGTTTTTTTATATATTGACAAACCAGACACTGAAAACCAACAGTTGAAGAGAAAACTCTTAAGTATTATTATATGAATTATTAATATTCAACAGCAACAACAATTTGGTTTATGTTGTTTGTGTTTTTCTTAATAGAATTTGACCCAACTTTGCCTCTCAATGGCAGAAGCACAAGCTCCTGCTTTAAAAAATGTTGCCGTTTACTTTAGGACTATTGTAAAATGTAACTAGACCTTTAACTAACACCCACAAACAATGATTCTAATAGAGTTCATGAAAAACAAAAAATTCTGAGTGTCAATAGAATAAAAATGTTCTGTTGGTAAAGTCATCCTGATGAATTGTTCTTTATTAAGTGTTGAAATATCACAACCAATTGTTTTTAATTATTATTATCACATTGTTGGAGTTGATGGTACTGTGGCACATGGCCGCTTCATGCTACATGCTACATGCTAAAGGCTACATGCTACATGCTACATGCTACATGCTACATGCATTACCTACAGGCCACAGTGTAAATGATCTTTTCATCATTTAGGATTGGTGAAACTAGATAGTGAACTACATGGACAGTATTCTGACTGATTTATACAACAAAACGATTAGATTACATTCTGATCTAATGAATTCCAAAGGACATACATGAGGGAGTCTCCAGTATATTCTTTATCTTATTAATGGTCATTGACTGGACAAAAGATTGAGAAACTTCTCCATTACACAGTTTTCCAGAACAATCCACTCAGGTGTTTATAAATTTCTTTCATTTTCAGTCCGTAGATGATCGGATTAAAGAGAGGATGATACAAAATAATTAGTAAACTCAAAATCAAACGTATAGTTTTGGGAAAATCAGTGTCCAGTCGAGCTATAATAACATCATACGTAATCAAACAAGAGAAGCTGATTAGAACCAGCAGGTGAGGAAAACAGGTCTGTGCAGCTTTGCTCCTGACTTCTCTGCTGCTTCGATAGGTTATTATAAATATCTTTGTGTATGTAAAAACTATGAAGAGCAAAGGGAAGATTACCACATCTACTAACACAATCAAGCCATATATATTCAGTGCTTGTGAGCTCACACAGTGAAGTTTGTGAACCGTGCTGTTGCAAATGATTCCTTTCAAAGTAAAGCTACAGAGTTTTTATTGGCACTCGGTGGTATCGGCACTGACATCTGTAAAGCAGGCACAACCCAAGCTGAAATCAGGAGGATTTTAACAGTGTTTTTACTCATGATGGCTGGATATTGCAGAGGTTTACATATAGACACATATCTGTCGTAGGCCATGGCTGACAACAGGAAGAACTCTGAACCAGCCAGAGTGTAATATATAAACCACTGGAAGAGGCAGGCGGAATACGATATGATCTGTTTCTCAGACAAAAAGTCAATCAGAAGCTTTGGGTAGATAGCAGTGCTGTAAAGAACAGAGTTGATCAATAAAGCTGCAATAAAAATGTACATAGGCTCATGGAGGTTTTTGTGAATCACTATGAGGCACACAATAGTAGAATTACTGCAGATTATTAGAATAAATGCTGTAAACATGATCACAAAATACAGAAGTCCATATCTGTGCACTTCCACATGCCCACCAAAAGTTATATATGTCACATTAAATTCATTATCCATTAATGATGTCAAAAACAAAATGTTAATGGAAGAACCAGGTACATTACTAGAAGTCTCATACAACCTGCATCAGATGATTGATTCAGTCATCCGTACCTTGATGTGCACTGGCAAACACAGAAACACATCAATTGGAACCTGATTCTGTGGGCTGTTTTTATCAGACTGCTTCAGCCTCCATGGAGCTCATTACGCTCTCCAAAGGAAAAGCTGCCTATGTGTAAACAACTTCTGAAGGCCTGAACTCACAGATATTGTTAGATTCTTTTCTATCCATTTGTGTTAGGACCTCGGTATTTCTAAAACCCTGGTTACCTCAACCCTGACCTTTTAAGATAGCAGCTTTTAACTAGAAAATTCGTCTTTTGCAGAAAACGCATGTAGATGCAGACAACTGTAATAAACTGTAAAGCATTGCTGCAAATTTAGGAATATGAAATGAAATTTGCAATGTGCATCCCTGGGGAGCACCCTATTGAAGTGATCTTGAAATATCATGAAATACTTAGTTTGGTCTAGGTAAAGATCGTCGTTTGGGTTAAAATAACCACAAAAGTGCCGTTACTAAAGTACATGACATATACATCAGTACTGATTTCTCATTTCACACAAACTCTGGTCTCCGAGCTTGAGTTCAATGTTTGTTGGACCCATCCACCTCGCCTCTCGTCCGACGGATGTTGATTTCGTGGTCCTAACGTCTTCTTTCAAGTACACGTAGATTACATAGGAAAATATTTGGTAGGATATCTACGAATTAAGATGCATTATTTTTCTAGGTATAGCTACAATATACAGGATGAGATCAGATTGGTTTACACTATTTTCTCCTTATTGCATTTAGTGTTGGATACATGCCAAATATTTTAAGACTGTAACTGAAGTTATAAACAAGTCAATTTCCTGGGATTCCTGGGATTCACGGGATCGTGTGTCTCAGCTTGCAGGACAGAAAATAACAAATTTTCAGGAAGACTTTGAATCCCTATCAGCTTCCTCTGGACCCTGGTCAGACAGGTACCGGAAAACCTGAAGTTTGGAGAACATGGGAGTGGATGACACTGTGATTTAAAGGAAGTTACAGGTTTTGTACTTTTACGACCTTCGCCTGGTAGATTTATCAGATCCATCTGAAATGTCGTCAGAGAAGACTGAAGACCTTTGTGATGCATGGAGTTTGTAACTCATCATTTAGGGAATACTGTTGCTACGCATTATTTGCCATGAAAAACTAAAATGTTTTTAGGGGCTAGGGATGCTTGCAAAAGTACTTAATTGTGTTATATCATATGGTTCGACACAACCAGTTCCAACTCCTCACCTCTGGGAGGCGCTACAGAGCACTGTACACCAGAGCTACCAGACACTGGAACAGCTTCTTCCCCATGGCTGTCACTCTCATGAACAGTTAATCACTCATCCTCTGTCTGGTACACATCTATCCAATAACCCGGTAACTTTAAATTCAATTTTTTAATTCTAAATTATATACATACATCTCACCTTCCTCATGTTCATAAAGCTGATTCTGATTCTTATTATTGTTCTTTGGAGTCAAAGAATTGTCAAAGAATTGCCACTTCACCTAAATGTACGACATTTGGTAGGCACATGTATCACATGTTAATTTCTGCACACTGCAGCTGGCTTTATTTTGCCAAGAAGTAGATAAAGGTGCCGTGAGGAGTTTATTCTTTGACAAACAGAAGTTTTGTTTATGTACAGAGCAAATGTGTGGCATGCATTTCTACCTCATCAAAACTCTGCAAACACAAATTTTCAAGTATTTTAAATCGTGCATTATTTACATCAATGTTAACTTGCTAGTAGTTATCTTGGCTGTCTTTGCTGGTGCATTGCTGCATATCTTGAAACATTTATTAAATAATCGATCAGTGGATTAGTTTGAAACCACTGGCAGGACTGCACATTACATCAATCGTGTAAAACAATTTATCACCAATGAAATTGCTCCATATCACCAAGGGTCAATTGTCAACTTCTTGGCGGCCTAAGAGGAAAAGAGTTTGTGCCAATCCATGAAGGAGATGAAACATTTTAGCTGCTTAAACTTATAACCTACTTTGATAGAATTAATTTGGGAATATTTGAACTTGCTGCACGGTGGTGTAGTGGTTAGCACTGTCGCCTCACAGCAAGAGGGGCCCGGGTTCAGTTCCCGGGCTGGACAACCTTCTGTGTGGAGTTTGCATGTTCTCCCCGTGTCAGCGTGGGTTCTCTCCGGGTTCTCCGGCTTCCTCCCACAGTCCAAAGACATGCAGCTTAGGTGCATTGAAGACTCTAAATTGCCTGTAGGTGTGAATGTGAGTGTGAATGGTTGTCTGTCTCTATGTGTCAGCCCTGTGACAGACTGGAGACCTGTCCAGGTGAACCCTGCCTTCACCCATTGACAGCTGGGATCGGCTCCAGCACCCCTGCGACCCTTAACTGGATAAGCAGGTTACGGAAAATGGATGGATGGAATATTTGAACTTCATGGCAAATCCATTTACTGTATATAAGAAGTGAACATAGTCGTAATGACGTCAGTCATTGGTTTGTGGACTGATGTTTAAAAACCTCAAGTGCTTTATGGTCTGTTTGACTCTAAATGGAGCATAATTTACTAAATGAACATCATGCTGTATTGAATAATAATAATAATAATAATAATAATAATAATAATAATAATAATAATAATAATAATAATAATAATTAAGCCTTTATTAGTCCCACAATGGGGAAATTACAATTCTCTGCATTTGACCCATCCCGGAGGAGCAGTGGGCTGCTAAGAAGCGCCCGGGGAGCAACTTGGGGTTAGGTGTCTTGCTCAAGGACACCTCGGCATGTGGTAAAAAATCTGAGTACACAATTCAGAAAAAGAAGTAAAGCTGAAAATGTCTCACTAATGAATAAACTGTTATTATTAAACATGAACATACTTTGTTAGCACAATAAATATGGAGAATTGACCTCCGATCATCACAGATGGAATGCCAATCATGTCCGACAACAGTTTGCTAAGAGATAACATTGGCGCTTATTCATGAGACCAACGTGTGAATTTGAATTTAACAAAGTGCATGTCTGAAATTAGTATTTTTTGTCAAGAACACTGATTCCCTGAGACTGATGGTTTTACTGTTGTACGGCCTAAAAGTGATCTTTAAGACACAATTCCACATTTACTCCGTACACAAAGACAAACCAAAACTAAAATGAATGGCATTACTGATATTAAGATTATTAGATTACATGAATTAAAACATTGTTTTAATTAAACTTGATAATAAAGCATAAACATATTGCTTTGGAGTTTTTAATCACTGCAGAAAATTATCAGTCATTACAATGAAGAAGCTGATGAAACCTTTATTGTGTACTAGTCATAAAAAACTTTTTCATTCAGATTAAATACCTTAGTTAAATCCATCAGTTATCTGTGTTGATATATTAGTTGGGTTTGTCTTGACAGAACAACCTCTTGATGTGTTTATAAATTTCTGTCATTTTCAGTCCGTATATGATCGGATTAAAGAGGGGATGATACAAAACCACTTGTAAAGTCATTATTAAACGTACAGTTTTTGGAAACTCAGATTCCAGTTTAACTGCAATGACATCATACGTTATCAAACTACAAAAGTTGATCAAAACCAGCAGGTGAGGAAAACAGGTCTGTGCCACTTTCATCCGGACTTCCCCACAACTTTTGTAGGTAATTAGAAATATCTTTGTGTATGTAAAAAGTATGAAGAGCACAGGGAAAAGAATAACATTAAACAAAACAATCACACCGTACACAGATAGCACTCTGGAGCTCACACAGTGAAGTTTGTAAATTGAATTGTTACAAAAGATTCCTCTTAATTTAAAGTGACAGAGTTTGGTATTAGCACTCAGTGCAACTGGCACTGCAATCTGACCTGCAGGAACAAACCAAGCTAAAACCAGAAAGATACAGACAGTTGTTTTCGTCATGATGGTTGGATATTGCAGAGGTTTACATATAGACACATATCTGTCATAAGCCATGGCTGACAACAGTAAGAACTCTGAACCATCTAAAGAGTAATATAGGAAACACTGGAAGAGACAGTCTGAATACGATATGATCTGTTTCTCAGACAAAAAGTCAATCAGAAGCTTTGGGTAGATGGCAGTGGTGAACAGAACAGAGTTGATTAATAAAGCTCCAATAAAAATGTACATAGGCTCATGGAGGTTTTTGTGAATCACTATGAGGCACACAATAGTAGAATTACTGCAGACTATTAGAATATATACTGTAAACATGATCACAAAATAAACATATCTGTACTTGTTCAGATCCACATGTCCACCAAAAGTTACATATGTTACATTTAAATCAGCATCCATTAATCTTTTCAAAGGAAATAAACCAGGCAGATTATGAAATCGGACATAAATCATGAAAACTATTATCTTGTTTGGGATTGTTTAATTTACAGTTACCTTCACTTAGTGAGTATTGACCTTCAGAATTCCGAAAGTGAACTGTTCGGCTCAGTGCAGTGTTTTTTATCAGATTCCTTCACCCTCCATGGATCTAATTAAAACCCTTTGACACGGTCTACCAACATGTAAACAACTTCATGAAACACCTGCGGGACAAGATGGGGGTGTAGGCATTGTTTCTGGGGACCCAAAGCTGGTGATGTGATCTTCAGCTGTTGGAAGAATTGTAAGGCAGTGATCTGTCTGCTCTGAGCTTCAAGGATCACAATAGAAATAAGGCTTGAGACTTTTTTGTGTTGTCCTTGATTTTCTTTTATTTGGGCATTCACATTGGTTTTGTAACCATGTAAGTTCCTTTTTTTCCAATGAATTGTCAAATAAATAATAAACAAAGAAACACAGTAAAAAGGTATTTAATGTCTCTGGGTTTAACCTGATCTGATTGTCAGCAATTTCTCTCTGGAACAGCCCATTTTTACTGCTATTCTCTCTTCATGAATGCTGTCGGTTGCATCACTAGGTTTGTCCTTGCTGTCTTCTGGTGCACACAGCCTTCACAGGGCTTCAAATGCTTGCTTGTGGTTCTTCTTACCTTTGCAAGTGAATTCTACCTGTTGACTAAGCTCCTGAGCTTTTGCTTTGTCTGGTATGAATTTGTCACATATTACTTTGCTTTGGGGGTATTTGGGGGTTGGTGTGACATGCTCAGTGTCTCATGAACCTCTCAGAGATCATTATCTCTGGCCTTCCATGTCTTTAGCTTTATTGTGACAGTTACTTCGTAGGTTGATTCTGTCCAAATCAACCAGCTCTAGAATTGACTGCAGTTTGTGTAGCAGTTTTCTAGTCTTGGTAACCACTCAAAGCACTTCACAACATGACAAACACCCCTAACCTTCTGAATGGTGGTCCTCTCCCATTTCACAAGAACAGATTAGTTGCAGTGGAATGGTATGGTCTTTCTGGGGTCTAATGAGAGTTGAGAGGCTCATTGTGATTTGAGAAACATCCTTACAATGCCTATGCATTCTGTTGGCGGCCCTTACTGACTTTCTGCCTGATCTCCTGATCCCCAGCTCCACCCCTATGTTTGAACTCCAGAATGGCTCCGCCTGTCTAGTCTTCCTCACGTCCCTCCTCCATCTACGTCTTCGGCCTCCAGGCTGTCATTCAGAGCTCCCCAACCTTATGCCCTGCCTCTCTGCTCCTCAACTCCAGGCCAATTGCCCCGTGAATCCAGATTTCACATCAGTCCTTCTATTACTGGTTCTCAGTGTTGCTTTAGATACCATAGATTGATTGATTGATGATCAAAATGTCCTGATGTAAAATATGGAGTACCTCAGGTCTCTTTTCTTGGCCCTCTGCTTTTCTCTCTTTATATTTAACCCCAAGTTGCTCCCGGGCGCTTCTTAGCAGCCCACTGCTCCTCTGGGTTGGGTTAAATGCAGAGAATTGTAATTTCCCCATTGTGGGACTAATAAAGGATTAATTATTATTATTATTATTATTTAACCTCTTTGCCAAATTAATTATAAGTTATGGAATTCACTTCCACTGCTATGCTGATTAAACTCAACTGTATGCAACCTTGAAGCCAGATAATCATTTATACATTATTAAATTAGAGGCCTGCTCCTTTGCTGTGAAAACCTGGATGTCAGGTCATTTTTGTCTCATTTTGTCTGAAGATAAAACTGAGATGCTGGTCTTTGGCTCTGCTCGACATAGATATCAATTTGATAAAGTAACAGTGACTCTTAGTTTTATTTCTCTCTTCTGATCAGCACATTTAATAATTCACCAATTACCTTTTAACACCTACGTACCATAACTTAATTTAGGTTTACATTCCTATACTTAGCAATAGATTATTAAGACAAAAGGAATATCCTGCCCTCTGTAACGGGTGGTGTGTGGACCCAAGTGCAGTACGACCAGGAGACAGAGTAATGTTCAGGAGCTTTATTCAAAGCGGAACAAACAGCAGGTAGACGGGCAGGAGATAGCTCACGGGGAATATTCCACTTGAGAGAGCGCTGATCAGTCAGCGGAGCAGGCAGACAAAAACCAAGCGGAGCAAAGGCAAATCTCGTGGTCGGGGACAGAAGGCTGAGTCGGTTAACCGGGGCAGAGGCAAGGTAGGAATACCGTGGTCTGGGACGGAAGGCTGAGTCAGTTACCGGGGCAGAGGCAAGGCGGAGAAGTCCAAACAAGGGGGGTCGGCAACGGGAAATCAGTCCGGGGAATACCGCTGGAAGGTCTGGCATAATGCGGCGAACGATCTGGCAGTGAGTGTGTGTGAGACTGAGGTTTAAATACTGCAGGGTGTAGGTGCAGCAGAGTGAGCAGGTGAGAGTGATTGTGCTGATGAGGTGGGTGTGGCAGACAGGTGCACTGCATGAGGTTGATTAGGTGAGGGAGAGTGTGGTGAGAGAGGGGGGGCTGGGCTGTGAGCTGAGAGAAATAGTGCAGGAAGCGTGAACAGGTGTGACTGTGACAGAACCCCCCCTCAAGGGACGGCTCCAGAAGTCCCCAAAAACAGAAAAAAAAAGAAAAGGACAGGGTGGGTGGCGGGGGCCCAGAGCAGGGTTAGTACTCCTCTGAGGCCGCAGAGTCCGGATCTTCAGTCGGGTGGGTGGAGGGGCTGTTCTGGCTCTCGTCCAGGTCTGTTGGCAACGGCGGATGAAGGTCTGGACCGAAGGGCAGGAAACCTCCTTCTCCAGTGTGGGGAACAAGGGAGGTTGGAAGCCGTACGCACACTGGAAGGGGGACAGGCCAGTGGCGGAACTGGTCAGGGTGTTATGCGCGTACTCCACCCACAACAGCTGTCGGGACCAGGAAGTAGGATTCCGGGAAACCAAGCATCGTAGTGCGGTCTCCATTTCCTGGTTCTTCCGCTCAGTCTGACCATTGGACTGTGGGTGGAACCCAGAGGACAGGCTTACGGTTCCCAGCAATGTACAGAACTCCCTCCAGAATATTGAGGTGAACTGGGGACCCCGGTCAGAGACGACGTCGACCGGGATCCCATGTAGGCGGAAGACATGGAGGGAGATGAGTTGAGCGGTCTCTTTAGAAGAGGGGAGTTTCGGCAGAGGGATGAAGTGGGCCACTTTACTGAACCGATCGACCACCGTCAGGATAGTGGTGTTGCCTTCAGATGTGGGCATCCCGGTGACGAAATCCAGGGAGATGTGTGTCCATGGCCTGTGGGGTACAGGAAGAGGATGCAGGAGGCCCGCCGGGGCTTGGTGCGAAGACTTGTGCTGGTTGCAGGTCGGGCAGGCGTTAACAAACTCCTTGGTGTCTTCGGGGAGTGAGGACCACCAGAAGCATTGTCGCAGGACGTCTTGGGTTCGCTGGATGCCCGGATGGCAGGTGAGTTTGGAGGAGTGAGCCCACTGGAGAACGTCAGACCGAAGATCTTGAGGGACAAAAAGGCGATTCTGAGGGCAGGCGCTGGGGCCGGGTTGGCCTTCGGTTGCGGCCCTCACTGACCTCTCAATCTCCCAAGTCAGGACCGCGACTTGGCAGGAGTCTGGAAGAATGGCGCAGGGCCCTGAGGTAGGTTCCTCCTCCTCCTGGAACTGACGATATGAGAGGGTGAAGTTGAACCTTGTGAAGAACAGCAACCACCGGGCCTGTTGTGAATTCAGTCTCTTGGCCGTGCGGATGTATTCAAGGTTCTTGTGGTCGGTCCAAACCAGAAACAGAGTTTTGGTCCCCTCCAGCCAGTGACGCCATTCCTCCAAAGCCAGCTTCACAGCTAATAATTTGCGATTCCCGATGTCATAGTTCCTCTCCGCGGGGGACAACCGACGAGAGAAGAAGGCGCAGGGATGCAACTTCTGGTCGGTGGCGGAGTGCTGAAACAGAACACCTCCAACTCCCACGTCGGAAGCATCCACCTCCACTACGAACTGCCGGTCGGGGTCGGGGACTTGGAGAATGGGTGCTGAGGTGAATCTGGTCTTGAGGTTTTGGAAGGCCTTTTCGGCTGCAGGGGTCCAAAGGAAGGGAATCTTGGAGGACGTTAGGGCGGTGAGCGGAGAAGCTACCGAGCTGTAGCCTCTGATGAAACGTCTATAGAAGTTGGCGAACCCCAGGAATCGTTGGAGCTGCTTGCGGGAGTCCGGAGCAGACCAGGAAGTGACAGCGGAGACTTTTGCGGGATCCATCCGGATGTTGCCGTTGGAGACGATGTATCCCAGGAATGCGACGGTGGATACATGGAACTCACATTTCTCTGCTTTCACATAAAGGGAATTCTCCAAGAGGCGTTGTAGAACGGACTGGACGTGATGTATGTGTTCCTCTTCAGTCTTGGAGAAGATGAGAATGTCGTCGAGGTAGACGAAGACATGACGGTCCAACATGTCTCGGAGCACGTCGTTAACTAGGGTCTGGAAGACAGCAGGAGCGTTGGTTAATCCGAAGGGCATCACCAGGTACTCGTAGTGGCTCTTTGGTGTGTTGAACGCGGTCTTCCATTCATCTCCTTCACTGATCCGGACCAGGTGATATGCGTTGCGGAGGTCGAGTTTTGAAAATATGGTCGCACCTTGAAGCAGTTCAAAGGCCGTCGTGATGAGGGGTAGCGGGTAACAGTTCTTAATGGTAATGTCATTCAAACCCCTGTAATCAATGCATGGTCTAAGGGTCTTGTCCTTCTTTCCCACAAAGAAGAATCCCGCTCCGGCAGGAGATGACGAGGGACGGATGAGACCAGCAGCCAGGGAGTCGTCAATATATTTATCTATGGCCTCTCTTTCAGGGGCGGACAGGGAAAATAAACGTCCTTTAAGAGGGAATGTGCCCGGATGTAGGTCAATGGCGCAGTCATAGGGACGGTGAGGAGGCAGCGACAGCGCCTTGGTCTTATTGAACGCCTCCTTGAAATCGTGGTAATCCACCGGGACCCCCGTGAGTTCAGGCGTAGAGATGATGACCGCAGAACTTTGAGGTGCGGCGGCTTGCTTCAGGCAAACGAGGTGACAGGAAGGACTCCAGCCTCGGAAAGCCCCTGTAGCCCAGTCGATATGGGGGTTGTGGCGTCGTAACCATGGATACCCCAGGATGAGGGGAATATGGGGTGATTGCAGGATGTGGAAGGTGATGGTTTCGTGGTGATTGCCGGACAGAAGCATATGGACTGGGACGGTTTGATGGGTGACAGTCCCCAGGAGATGACCAGCGCTGGCTGGAACAGAACGAAGAAGAGGAACCTGGTCGATTCCCAGCTGCAGAGCGAGTCCAGGAAGGTGGAGATAGTCTCAGGCCCCCCGGCTAGGAGCAACTTGGCAAGAAGGAGGGTTGTGACACGGCTCGGCTCACCAGTACCTCCTTGGTTACTGGTGAGCCCTGGCTTTTACCGGACAGTTGGGAACAACATGGCCGGCCTGACCACAGTACATACATAGGTTGTCCCTGCGGCGCCGGTCACGTTCCTCAGTCGAGAGTCTGGTGCGACCTACCTGCATAGGCTCGGTCTCCCGATGAGGTGGCATGGTCGATGGTTGGTTCGGAGAGGTAGCATGTGTGGAGCAGGAAAATGAGCTGTGGCTGAAACGTCCCTGGCGCTTCACCAGTCGCCTGGCCTGGATGCGACGGTCCAGTCGAGTGGTCACCTCGATCAGTCCGTCCAAAGAGGTGGGCAGCTCGAAGGAGACGAGTTCATCCTTGATGTAGTCAAGTAATCAGTGACTGTTTGATTGCCTTGTTGGAGCCCCAACAATCCACCGGTGGCGTCTGGTCCCAAGGAAACCACCCCGAAAACCTTGCGTAATTCCTCGGAGAACACCTGGACGGAAGCGCAGGCGGGCGTTCGGCGGTCCCACTCTGCCGTTCCCCACAGGCAGGCTCTCCCCGTCAGGTGATTAATGGAATACGCCACTCTTGCTTCCTCGGTGGCGAATGTGTATGGCAGTAACGCGAACAAAATGGAGCAGTTCGTCAGAAAAGGGTTACAGCCCTCAGCATCCCCAGCGTAACGTTCAGGCTCGCCGACTCGGACCTCCGAGACCGGCGGTGAACGCGCTGGTAACAGCTCCGGGTGAGTCGGAGCAGATGGCGACGGTGTCGCCGCGGGAATCTGGGTGAGGGCCGCCGTAAGTTGTTGAACCTGGTGCGTCAAGGCGGTCACAGCCTGTCCCTGGTTCACTAAGGTCTGGTGAACCTCGGCGGTGGTGGCGGCAAGCTGAGTTCCGTGTCTCTGGATCGCCTCCTCCATAGACGCGAACCGAGCCAGTGGCGAGGTGTCGTGTGCTGGATCCATGTTCTGGCCAGATCGTACTGTAACGGGTGGTGTGTGGACCCAAGTGCAGTACTACCAGGAGACAGAGTAATGTTCAGGAGCTTTATTCAAAGCGGAACAAACAGCAGGTAGACGGGCAGGAGATAGCTCACGGGGAATATTCCACTTGAGAGAGCGCTGATCCGTCAGTGGAGCAGGCAGACAAAAACCAAGAGGAGCAAAGGCAAATCTCGTGGTCGGGGATAGAAGGCTGAGTCGGTTAACCGGGGCAGAGGCAAGGTAGGAATACCGTGGTCTGGGACGGAAGGCTGAGTCAGTTACCGGGGCAGAGGCAAGGCGGAGAAGTCCAAACAAGCGGGGTCGGCAACAGGAAATCAGTCCGGGGAATAACGCTGGAAGGTCTGGCATAATGCGGAGAACGATCTGGCAGTGAGTGTGTGTGAGACTGGGGTTTAAATACTGCAGGGTGTAGGTGCAGCAGAGTGAGCAGGTGAGAGTGATTGTGCTGATGAGGTGGGTGTGGCAGACAGGTGCACTGCATGAGGTTGATTAGGTGAGGGAGAGTGTGGTGAGAGAGAGGGGTCTGGGCTGTGAGCTGAGAGAAATAGTGCAGGAAGAGTGAACAGGTGTGACTGTGACACCCTCAACCAGTACCGCTCGATCCTCAAATACAGTAACCTTAGAAATAGCTGTAGAACCTGAAATATAACTATAGACCTATATCTAACTATAGACCTATATCTAACTATAGACCTATATCTAACTATAGACCTATATCTAACCTTCCGTTCCTCTCTAAGGTCCTTGAGAAAGCAGTAGCAAATCAGCTGTGTGACTTTCTGCATAACAATAGTTTATTTGAGGATTTTCAGTCAGGATTTAGAGTGAATCATAGCACTGGTAAAAAATGACCAATGATCCTGCTGTGGCCCGACTGACACCCACTGTTACTTTTATTATTATTATTATTATTATTATTATTATTATTATGAGTCACATTACTAATACTATTACCTATATCATTATTTTTTTAACTTTTATTATAAGTAGTCTTAATTTTCTCATTTGTTACTCTGCTTACTACTGTCATTATATGAATCATTTATGTCATATACATTGAATGTGTTGTAACTCTGTTATGGGGTTCATTCTGTACACATCCTTTTTTCTCCCTGTTAAAGGGTTTTTTTAGGGGAGTTTTTCCTGTGCCGATGTGAGTGTTCCGGGACAGAGGATGTCGCATGTATACAGATTGTAAAGCCCTCTGAGGCAAATTAGTAATTTGTGATTTTGGGCTATACAAAATAAACTGAATTGAATATACTTATTTGCTCGATGAACTTTCTTAAACGCCGAGTGGTGAGGACTCTGTTAGTTAAACATTATAAATGGACTTTATCTGTCCTTATTAGCAACAAGCTCACTAAAAACAGAAGGAAAAACACATAATTCTTTCCACTCTAAGAGCAATAGAGGAGTGCATATATTTGCTGATACTTGGGATGACACAGTGTGAATCTTCTGGTTCCTAATTTTTATTTGATCTCAAGTTGCTATAAGAGCTTACAGTGTTGCCTGGACTTGCAGACTATTGTCTCCTTCCCTATACTCCACAATTCAATGTAGATCCAAAGGTCTGGTGGCCTGACCTTATTCAGTTTTAATCAAAGCTTCCTATGGGCTTCTTTAGTTTGACACTGTTTGGAAAAATGACATCAGCTCCCAGCAGCAGGTCTGAACTGACAATCAGTCTGAAATAATTTTACAGTCTCTTATTGACACCCCAATCATCAGTTTGCTTCTTATGAATTTGTACACTTTCAGTTTATTATTCACCCAGTAAACTATTTTTCATAAAGGCCAGACTCCCCAGAACCTGTTCTTTATGTGAATTAGGTATTGTCCTGCAAAAAGTATTAAATGTCCACAGTCTACTTCTTGACAGACTTCTTTTTTTAACATTTAATGTAATGAAAAACCTGCATTATTTTTGTATAAAACACAAGCTTGATTGCCCGGGACCCCCACTGACTCGGACTCTTGCATCTCAAGGACAATTAAAAACATTTACATATCCCTGCACAACTCTTCACTTTAAGACGCTTAACACTTTAAGAAGTAAATGTAAATGTTGATATTTTAATTTCTTATTTTGTCTTATACTATTGCACAAACTTGGCAATAAACTGTTCCTGATTTCTGCCAGTTGAAGCCGACAATACTTGACATCTCTGATACTGATAAAATATGCTGCCCAATACTTTATTGCTATTATTTTTTATTCAACCTTTGTTTCTCCACGAATACTCCCTCGAAATTCGAGGGAATTTCGAGGGAGTGTCTGACGAGACGTTAAAAAGTTTCTTGTTGTTGCTGATTTGTTGGTTTTCCTTTGCTTGCAGAGTGGATTTCCCACATCTGAGTCTGCAGTCAATGCACCTTTCCCTATTTGTAAAATCAAACTTGATGAACAAAGGAGTCACATTGATGGGAGAAACCTTGAGGCCATTCAAAGTGACATGCTCTCTCTATAGATTGCTCATGATTGACTTACATAGCTGCAGTTGACAGTAACAAAGACTTTTTGAGATTTTTGCAGATTTTAAATAACTGCAGCACATTCATTGCATTGTTCAAAACTCAAGATTCTCTTTACTGTTACCTTGAAGTTTACAGCATGGAAACAAATCCTGACATTAAATACCTTCCATAGGTCTGAACATTCACATCTCAGGATTAATATCACAGAAGGAATGTTTGTGCATTAGCATCATTAACATAACTATTACTGTAACATTACTTTTAATACATTACATCACTTTGGCTTGACAGAACAACTTCTTTAGATGTTTAGAGATTTCTTTCATTTTTAGTCCATATATAACTGGATATAACAGAGGATAATAGAAAAACGCTTGTAAAGTCATTATGAAATGTAAATCAGATCCAAGGTGAATTATTATAACATCATATGCACACAAAGATGAAAAGCAGATTAAAACTATCAGGTGGGGTAAACAAGTCTGTGCGGCTTTTTTCCAGACATTGCTACCACTTTGAAATGATATTATAAGTATTCTGGTATATGTAAACAGTATGAAGAGCAAAGGGAAAAGTGCCATGTTAAGCAGCGCAAACACATCAAATATAGATAGTGCTCTTGAACTCTCACAGAAGAGATTGTAAAGTGAATTGTTGCAAAAAATTGCTCTTAAAGTGAAATAACAAAGTTTTGAATTAGTAACCAGTGTTATTTGAACTGCCATCTCAGAAGCAGGTATAAACCAAGCTAGAACCAGAATGCTGCTCACTGTGCATTTTCTCATGATAGTTGGATATTGCAGAGGTTTACATATAGCCACATACCTGTCATAAGACATGGCTGACAACAGAAAGAAATCTGAAGCACTTAAGGTGTAATATACAAAAAACTGAAAGATACATGCTGAATACGATAAGATCTGTTTTTCAGAAAAAAAGTCACTTAACAACTTTGGGTACATAGCAGTGTTGTAAATAATAGAGTTCAGTAGCAAAGCTGCAATGAAAATATACATAGGCTCATGGAGGTTCCTGTGTATGGAAATAAGGTACACAATGGTGCAATTAAAGCAGATTGTTAGAATATATACTGTGAACATAATACAAAAATATAAATACCTGTATTTGCCCATTTCCACATACCCACCAAGAGTTATATATGTTGCATTCAATTCATCATCCATGAAGATTGTCACACATTAAACCCTTACTTAATAAAACTGGTAGATTGTTTAACAAGCAGCAATGAGTAAACTGAGAAAAGAAGTCTCACTGTGGCGATTGCATTAATATAGAACATGTATTTATTTGTATTGTTCATTTACTGATACCTGACCTTAGACGGCATTTGATGTATGTTCATCTTCAGATATCAGAAAGTGAACTGTTTGAGTCAGATTAATTATTTTATAACCTTTCTTCACCCTCCATGGATCTCATTAACTCTTCCACATAGAGTTGTTATCATTCCAATAACTTTATCAAACTCTGGAGGCCTGAACCCATAGGTGTAAACTTTTTTTACATGGATGTGTGTTCTCTTAATATGTTTTTGTGCCTCCTTCAACAATAACTTTACCGCATTGCGTTGAGAGCTTACGTAGGCTTAGTGCAAGGCCCCAATCATTGACCTGCTGGTGCACTAACCTCAATACAACACACATAGATAGTCAAGTTAAACTTTAAGTAGAACTGTACATTTTCATAAAAACACAGTCTGAAAACCTACAACTATTTAAAATATTAAATACAGCAAAATAAGAATGTATACAATACTACGCTTAGGCCATAAACATGATTTGAGTTGTGTAGGAAGCTGTGAAAATATGTGCAGATAACAAGTCCTCCAAATTAAACAACAAAATGTATTGTTGGTCCATGGAAGCCAAATGTAAGTCTTTTCTGAGCTGACATACTTGTTGGAGGGGCAATATCATTTATCTGTAGCTTCCAATATCATTATAAATCACTGTTGTATAATATATCAATTTCATGGTGTTCTTTAAGTAGAACAACGGATACAAGCGCAGCCACAATCCAGTTGCAACCATGATCCATGGCAGGCTGAAGGACAAGAAAGCACAAAAAACTTCAAGAATGATGCCCCGGATCTCAAGTTTGTCAGTCTGGGCCGATAGCAGAATAACTAAGATCTGGTCCAAGGCAGGCCTGAACCAGCCCTAACCATAGACCTGAGTCAGTCCTAACTATAAACCTGAGCCAGCCCTAACTATAAACCTGAGCCAGCCCTAACCATAGACCTGAGTCAGTCCTAACTATAAACCTGAACCAGTCCTAACTATAAACCTGAACCAGCCCTAACTATAAACCTGAGCCAGTCCTAACTATAAACCTGAACCAGCTCTAACTATAAACCTGAGTCAGTCCTAACTATAAACCTGAACCAGTCCTAACTATAAACCTGAGCCAGCTCTAACTATGAACCTGAGTCAGTCCTAACTATAAACCTGAACCAGCCCTAACTATAAACCTGAACCAGCCCTAACCATAGACCTAACTATAAACCTGAACCAGTCCTAACTATAAACCTGAACCAGCCCTAACTATAAACCTGAACCAGCCCTAACCATAGACCTGAGTCAGTCCTAACTATAAACCTGAACCAGCCCTAACTATAAATATTGCAGGGTTACAGCAGACAAAGCTAGAACTAAAGGGATGGTGTCCACTCAACTGCTCTTTGGGCACGCTGGAATTCAAATTTAAAATAAGATTCATTTTTGGGACGTGGCCCTCATTCCTCATATCTTTATTTTTCGTATAAAATATATTCCAACGCAAGGCCGACTGCAGACGCCCCAGTGAAACAAAGATCAATCATCCCATGTTCTTTTGTTCTATTGAGCCTTTCAGCAAGTGCAGACCAGATTTTAATGAGCATGTGCCGCACCCCTATGATATGACGTTGTCAATTCTCCTCTTTTTACCTTCTTAAGGTGCCTGGTAGAAAGGTAGGTGTTGCGCCCACTGACTCTATTCTGGCCTCTTTTGGAAGTGAGCTGTCTGTGTTTCAGGTCTGCCCCACCCCCCTTTCAGTGCCTGAAGCACCCACAGATGAGGGTCATCAGGGCGTCAGTGGAGCTGCATATCAGCCTCTGGATCCAGTGCTTTTGCCCTCTCTTTCCCTCGAGCTGGTTGTTTGCTGCTATCGTGAGCTTTCTTACTGTGGAACCTGTGTTTATACTGTTACCCTCTGTTTTGGACTGGTTAGTTGGTGGGGAGGTTTGTTAGTAACCAGTCTGGGTCATTTTGGAGAAGCTGTGTAGGGGTTCTCTGCCAATTAAGTTGTTATGTCTGTTTTCTCCTGTTTTTCTAGTCAGCTAGTGTTGAGGAAAATCTATCTGATAAAGGTTGTATGAAGTCAGTGTGGGGGTCAAAGGACCCCCAGAGGGGGGATATGTTGAGGAAAATCTATTTGGTATACAACTTTATAGACATATGTAGAACTTGTTATGTTGAACCCCAGTAATCTGGTTGTTAAGATCATCTGTGGAAATGAGTTGACTGGCCAAGAACAAGTTGTTATTCTTTGCAATTCCCAGAAACAGAGGCAACGTCGTGCCAGGAAATAAGAATAACATGTCCGGTAGAAGGATAAGTTGTGCTGCCAAAAAGGTTATTGTGACATTTAAGAACAGGATGTAAAAAGAGAACTTGATGTGTTTTGTTATGGTCCACTTGGCATGATGTGATTGGCTGGTGGGATGACCACAAAGGTATATAAGATATGATGAAAGGATGAACGTGTTGAATTTTGTTGTAAGCTCGTCTGCAATAAAATATCCCCGCTGGTTGCAAACTCCAAGATCTGCGTCTCTTCATTGACTTTCTGCCACAACACTAGGGAACTCAGTATTGTGTTTCTGTTTGTTTCTGTAGGAAAGTTCAATTTCTTATTTTCTAGATAATGTGGGGGTCTTGTTTATTATTTAGGCCTTAGAGACCCTGATGTCATTACTTCCATTTAAGTTGGGATATTTCTGTTAATCAATTAGTTATCAATAAATGTTACTTATTGTACTCCTTGAGTGTTCCAGCTGCCTTTCATTTAGTTTCAGCTTTTGTCAAGGGTTTTCTCAAATAGTTATGTTACTGCCTGTGTACCCCCAGGCACATTAAGGAAGCCGTAACCGGAGGGGAAATCAATTTTTATTAAGGAAGTTGCAATGTGACTAAAGAGGGCGACATAGAGGCACAATGTGGCACATTCTACAATTAAACAATGCAAGATGCTGCATTGATGTGGGGCATGTTTCTATGAACTAGCAACATACAAGTCCAGTTTGAGTAAGTTTTACAATTCTGGAAAGTAATTTCTGTTGTACAGTAGAAATACTCGGTCCACTTTGCAAAGTGATGTACCACAAGGCCCATTTGATTGGCCACCTTGCCAGAAGTTATTAAGTTGTGTTGTAGCAAAACTTTACACTATATATATATACTTATTTATTTTACTTAAATGGCATTGCCTTTGTTTGTGAAAAGGTCCTCAATGGGCTTTATCTGTCCACATTAGCAACAATTTCCAACTCAGCCAAAGCTCTTTAAAAAGACAAAAAAAAAGCACATTCATTTCCACTCTAGGAACAACAGAGAAGTGCAGTTTAAACACATTATCTCCAGTTGCTATAAAGACTTACAGAGTACCCTGGACTTGCAGACTATTGTCTTCTTCCCTATTCACCACAATTCAATGTAGATCCAAAGGTCTGGTGGCCTGACCTTATTCAGTTTTAATCAAAGCTTCCTATGATAATTATAATAACAATAATAATACATTTTATTTATTGAGCGTTTTTCAAAGTTCTCAAAGACGCTTATAGGCTTCTGTTGTTTGACACTGTTTGGAAAAATGACATCAGCTCCCTGCAGCAGGTCTGAACTGACAATCAGTCTGAAATACAGTTATATTACATTATTTTCTTGACATCTCAATCATCTGTTTATTTCTTAGGATTTTGTACACTTTTAGTTTATTATTCACCCAGTAAAGTATTTCTCATAAAGGCCAGACTCGGCAATAGATGGCAATACTTGACTTCTTTGGTACTGATGAAATAATGCCGCCCATTACTTTATTCCTATTATTATTTATTCTCTATTAATGTGATATTATTATTATTATTATTATTATTATTATTATTATTATTATTATTATTATTATTATTATTATTATTATTCCTGGACCTTTGCTCTTATGCTTATTGCAGCTGAGTTGTTGGTCTGTCTTTGCTTGCAGTGTTGATTGCCCACATTGGTAATTGGTTGAATTAAACTTATACCTGACTGAGTTGCAGATGACATTAACAAAATCATATTGTTGAATAACTGCAGCTTATTGAGTAGTCATTGGATTGTTCAAACTGAAGTTTCTCTTTACTTTTTTTAAGGACAAACAGTTAATAGGATTTGTTTTACAGCATGGAAACAAATCCTGACATGAAATACCTTCCATAGGTCTGAACATTTACATCTCAGGATTAATATCACAGAAGGAATGTTTGCGCATTAGCATCATTAACATCACTATTACTGTAACATTACTTTTAATACATTACATCACTTTGGCTTGACAGAACAACTTCTTTAGATGTTTAGAGATTTCTTTCATTTTTAGTCCATATATAACTGGATATAACAGAGGATAATAGAAAAACGCTTGTAAAGTCATCATAAAATGTAAACCAGTTCCCAGTTGAATTATTATAACATCATATGCACACAAAGATGAAAAGCAGATTAAAACTATCAGGTGGGGTAAACAAGTCTGTGCGGCTTTTTTCCTGACATTTCTACCACTTCGATAGGATATTATAAGTATTCTGGTATATGTAAACAGTATGAAGAGCAAAGGGAAAAGTGCCATGTTAAGCAGTGCAAACAAATCAAATATAGATAGTGCTCTTGAACTCTCGCAGAAGAGATTGTAAAGTGAATTGTTGCAAAAAATTGCTCTTAAAGTGAAATAACAAAGTTTTGAATTAGTAACCAGTGTTATTTGAACTGCCATCTCAGAAGCAGGTATAAACCAAGCTAGAACCAGAATGCTGCTCACTGTGCATTTTCTCATGATAGTTGGATATTGCAGAGGTTTACATATAGCCACATACCTGTCATAAGACATGGCTGACAACAGAAAGAAATCTGAAGCACTTAAGGTGTAATATACAAAAAACTGAAAGATACATGCTGAATACGATATGATCTGTTTTTCAGATAAAAAGTCACTTAACAACTTTGGGTACATAGCAGTGTTGTAAATAATAGAGTTCAGTAGCAAAGCTGCAATGAAAATATACATAGGCTCATGGAGGTTCCTGTGTATGGAAATAAGGTACACAATGGTGCAATTAAAGCAGATTGTTAGAATATATACTGTGAACATAATACAAAAATATAAATACCTGTATTTGCCCATTTCCACATACCCACCAAGAGTTATATATGTTGCATTCAATTCATCATCCATGAAGATTGTCACACATTAAACCCTTACTTCATAAAACTGGTAGATTGTTTAACAAGCAGCAATGAGTAAACTGAGAAAAGAAGTCTCACTGTGGCGATTGCATTAATATAGAACATGTATTTATTTGTATTGTTCATTTACTGATACCTGACCTTAGACGGCATTTGATGTATGTTCATCTTCAGATATCAGAAAGTGAACTGTTTGAGTCAGATTAATTATTTTATAACCTTTCTTCACTCTCCATGGATCTCATTAACTCTTCCACATAGAGTTGTTATCATTCCAATAACTTTATCAAACTCTGGAGGCCTGAACCCATAGGTGTAAACTTTTTTTACATGGATGTGTGTTCTCTTAATATGTTTTTGTGCCTCCTTCAACAATAACTTTACCGCATTGCGTTGAGAGCTTACGTAGGCTTAGTGCAAGGCCCCAATCATTGACCTGCTGGTGCACTAACCTCAATACAACACACATAGATAGTCAAGTTAAACTTTAAGTAGAACTGTACATTTTCATAAAAACACAGTCTGAAAACCTACAACTATTTAAAATATTAAATACAGCAAAATAAGAATGTATACAATACTACGCTTAGGCCATAAACATGATTTGAGTTGTGTAGGAAGCTGTGAAAATATGTGCAGATAACAAGTCCTCCAAATTAAACAACAAAATGTATTGTTGGTCCATGGAAGCCAAATGTAAGTCTTTTCTGAGCTGACATACTTGTTGGAGGGGCAATATCATTTATCTGTAGCTTCCAATATCGTTATAAATCACTGTTGTATAATATATCAATTTCATGGTGTTCTTTAAGTAGAACAACGGCTACAAGCGCAGCCACAATCCAGTTGCAACCATGATCCATGGCAGCCTGCAGGACAAGAAAGCACAAAAACTTCAAGAATGATGCCCCGGATGTCAAGTTTGTCAGTCTGGGCCGATAGCAGAATAACTAAGATCTGGTCCAAGGCAGGCCTGAACCAGCCCTAACCATAGACCTGAGTCAGTCCTAACTATAAACCTGAGCCAGCCCTAACTATAAACCTGAACCAGCTGAACCAGCCCTAACTATAAACCTGAACCAGCTCTAACTATAAACCTGAGCCAGTCCTAACTATAAACCTGAACCAGCTCTAACTATAAACCTGAGCCAGCCCTAACCATAGACCTGAGTCAGTCCTAACTATAAGCCTGAACCAGTCCTAACTATGAACCTGAGTCGGCCCTAACTATACGAGTCATCAAAAAGGAAAGCCGTAAGCTTGCTCTTAAATGTGGTGAGTGTGTCTGCCTCCCGCACTAAAACTAGAAGCTGGTTCCACAGAAGAGGAGCTTGGAAACTGAAGGCTCTGGTTCCTGTTCTACTTTCGGAGACACTATGAACCACAAGTAACCCTGCATCCTGAAAGTGCATGCTCAAGTGGGGTAAAAGGTTACTATGAGCTCTTAAAGACATGATGGTGCCTGACCACTTACGACTTTGTATGTGAGGAGACAATTTTAAATTCTATTCTGGATTTGACAGGGAGCCAGTGCAGAGAAGCTAATACAGGAGTCATACGATCACTCTGTCACTCCGTTTAAACAGTCTTCTGATTAGGGATTAAGCTTCCTTCTCAGTGCTTCAGTTACTGGATCTCAGTGCAGATTTTGACACCATAGATCATTGTATACTCAAAGACTGGAAAATTGAATTGGCATCTGTTGCCTTGCTTTTGCATGGTTAAATTATTACCTATCTGAAATAACACAGTTTCTTTTCTAAACTAATACTACATCAAACTTTTCTGTTTTGAAATATGGAGTACCTCAGGGATCTGGTCTTGGGCTTCTGCTTTTCTCTTACATGAGACCTCAGGCGGACTTCCTGAGGTCTGTGCATAGACTGAAAAGGAAACGTCAGGCAGAGAAGGAAACCAAAGGTGGATGGACTCAGGGAAGAGCAGAAAGGTGGAGCCTCTCAGGAGTACGACCAGGTGGCAGGGCCAATGAGCAGAGCAGGTCTGGAAGGCAACCAGGAAGCAGAGTTGATGGGAAATGCAGGTCTAGAGGATGGGCAGGAGGCAGAGCTGAGTACCTGTGGCACTTGACAGCTGAGAGTCCAATGTGCTAAACCCCTGAGAGAGCCATTGACGTAAGGAGCCATGGGGACCACGACTTGATCTTGGTCGTCTACGGTACCCCCTGAAAAACGAAGGGTAAGTCCCTGCAAAGGACGACTGCAGTGCATCAGTGAGGCTTCTCAAATTGTCCATAGAAAGCCCATAGAATAAATGGGGGTGTAGATTACAGATTGAAGGATTACAGATCAGGAGCTAGCAGGCTGGAGGCTTATAAAATTCTTTGCCCACCTATAGTAATTTCTCTAAACATGGCTTTGAAGACACTTCCCACTGTGCAAGTGACAAGGCTGATTCCCTGTCCTCCCAACTAAAAGCATTTTTCCTGTCATTTTGGAAACACAGGAGGATATAATTCACCTCACAAAGTTCCTCTGAAAATGATTTATCATCTGGATCCATATTTGGCCCGTTCATACAGGGAGTTCAGGCAGCATTGGAAGGATGCAAATGCAGATGAAAGAGGAAGGCTGGGGCAAGTAGACAGGGAAGTTATGGTGCTGGTTAAAAAGCTGACAGGAAGGCATATTCAGGTACAGGTCTTAGTTAAGGAGCCGAGTCAGAATCAGGATCAGGTTGCTTGCAAACCAAAGTTCAAATGTTCATGGCAACTATGATAAGCTGGCAAAGGAACAAAGTATAATGAATGTTTTGTCTGGCTGGTAATATCATATCAGACCCCTCTCCCATTTTGTTTTCAGAATATCAGGCTTTTGCCATCACACATAGAACTTTGAGTCCCACAGACTTGAATGAACAGATTGAGGAACTCTTTTGTTCTTCAATGTCCAGTGTGATATGTAGTGTTTGTAGTGTGGTTGTGTTGTTTGGTCAAATATTGTGTTTTGTATTTCTGTATTGCAGGGTTACAGCAGACAAAGCTAGAACTAAAGGGATGGTGTCCACTCAACTGCTCTTTGGGCACGCTGGAATTCAAATTTAAAATAAGATTCATTTTTGGGACGTGGCCCTCATCCCTCATATCTTTATTTTTCGTATAAAATATATTCCAACACAAGGCCGACTGCAGACGCCCCAGTGAAACAAAGATCAATCATCCCATGTTCTTTTGTTCTATTGAGCCTTTCAGCAAGTGCAGACCAGATTTTAATGAGCATGTGCCGCACCCCTATGATATGACGTTGTCAATTCTCCTCTTTTTACCTTCTTAAGGTGCCTGGTAGAAAGGTAGGTGTTGCGCCCACTGACTCTATTCTGGCCTCTTTTGGAAGTGAGCTGTCTGTGTTTCAGGTCTGCCCCAACCCCCTTTCAGTGCCTGAAGCACCCACAGATGAGGGTCATCAGGGCGTCAGTGGAGCTGCATATCAGCCTCTGGATCCAGTGCTTTTGCCCTCTCTTTCCCTCGAGCTGGTTGTTTGCTGCTATCGTGAGCTTTCTTACTGTGGAACCTGTGTTTATACTGTTACCCTCTGTTTTGGACTGGTTAGTTGGTGGGGAGGTTTGTTAGTAACCAGTCTGGGTCATTTTGGAGAAGCTGTGTAGGGGTTCTCTGCCAATTAAGTTGTTATGTCTGTTTTCTCCTGTTTTTCTAGTCAGCTAGTGTTGAGGAAAATCTATCTGATAAAGGTTGTATGAAGTCAGTGTGGGGGTCAAAGGACCCCCAGAGGGGGGATATGTTGAGGAAAATCTATTTGGTATACAACTTTATAGACATATGTAGAACTTGTTATGTTGAACCCCAGTAATCTGGTTGTTAAGATCATCTGTGGAAATGAGTTGACTGGCCAAGAACAAGTTGTTATTCTTTGCAATTCCCAGAAACAGAGGCAACGTCGTGCCAGGAAATAAGAATAACATGTCCGGTAGAAGGATAAGTTGTGCTGCCAAAAAGGTTATTGTGACATTTAAGAACAGGATGTAAAAAGAGAACTTGATGTGTTTTGTTATGGTCCATTTGCATGATGTGATTGGCTGGTGGGATGACCACAAAGGTATATAAGATATGATGAAAGGATGAATGTGTTGAATTTTGTTGTAAGCTCGTCTGCAATAAAATATCCCCGCTGGTTGCAAACTCCAAGATCTGCGTCTCTTCATTGACTTTCTGCCACAACACTAGGGAACTCAGTATTGTGTTTCTGTTTGTTTCTGTAGGAAAGTTCAATTTCTTATTTTCTAGATAATGTGGGGGTCTTGTTTATTATTTAGGCCTTAGAGACCCTGATGTCATTACTTCCGTTTAAGTTGGGATATTTCTGTTAATCAATTAGTTATCAATAAATGTTACTTATTGTACTCCTTGAGTGTTCCAGCTGCCTTTCATTTAGTTTCAGCTTTTGTCAAGGGTTTTTCTCAAATAGTTATGTTACTGCCTGTGTACCCCCAGGCACATTAAGGAAGCCGTAACCGGAGGGGAAATCAATTTTTATTAAGGAAGTTGCAATGTGACTAAAGAGGGCGACATAGAGGCACAATGTGGCACATTCTACAATTAAACAATGCAAGATGCTGCATTGATGTGGGGCATGTTTCTATGAACTAGCAACATACAAGTCCAGTTTGAGTAAGTTTTACAATTCTGGAAAGTAATTTCTGTTGAAGTACAGTAGAAATACTCGGTCCACTTTGCAAAGTGATGTACCACAAGGCCCATTTGATTGGCCACCTTGCCAGAAGTTATTAAGTTGTGTTGTAGCAAAACTTTACACTATATATATATACTTATTTATTTTACTTAAATGGCATTGCCTTTGTTTGTGAAAAGGTCCTCAATGGGCTTTATCTGTCCACATTAGCAACAATTTCCAACTCAGCCAAAGCTCTTTAAAAAGACAAGAAAAAAAGCACATTCATTTCCACTCTAGGAACAACAGAGAAGTGCAGTTTAAACACATTATCTCCAGTTGCTATAAAGACTTACAGAGTACCCTGGACTTGCAGACTATTGTCTTCTTCCCTATTCACCACAATTCAATGTAGATCCAAAGGTCTGGTGGCCTGACCTTATTCAGTTTTAATCAAAGCTTCCTATGATAATTATAATAACAATAATAATACATTTTATTTATTGAGCGTTTTTCAAAGTTCTCAAAGACGCTTATAGGCTTCTGTTGTTTGACACTGTTTGGAAAAATGACATCAGCTCCCTGCAGCAGGTCTGAACTGACAATCAGTCTGAAATACAGTTATATTACATTATTTTCTTGACATCTCAATCATCTGTTTATTTCTTAGGATTTTGTACACTTTTAGTTTATTATTCACCCAGTAAAGTATTTCTCATAAAGGCCAGACTCGGCAATAGATGGCAATACTTGACTTCTTTGGTACTGATGAAATAATGCCGCCCATTACTTTATTCCTATTATTATTTATTCTCTATTAATGTGATTATTATTATTATTATTATTATTATTATTATTATTATTATTATTATTATTATTATTATTATTATTATTATTATTATTCCTGGACCTTTGCTCTTATGCTTATTGCAGCTGAGTTGTTGGTCTGTCTTTGCTTGCAGTGTTGATTGCCCACATTGGTAATTGGTTGAATTAAACTTATACCTGACTGAGTTGCAGATGACATTAACAAAATCATATTGTTGAATAACTGCAGCTTATTGAGTAGTCATTGGATTGTTCAAACTGAAGTTTCTCTTTACTTTTTTTAAGGACAAACAGTTAATAGGATTTGTTTTACAGCATGGAAACAAATCCTGACATGAAATACCTTCTATAGGTCTGAACATTTACATCGCAGGATTAATATCACAGAAGGATTGTTTGCGCATTAGCATCATTAACATAACTATTACTGTAACATTACTTTTAATACATTACATCACTTTGGCTTGACAGAACAACTTCTTTAGATGTTTAGAGATTTCTTTCATTTTTAGTCCATATATAACTGGATATAACAGAGGATAATAGAAAAACGCTTGTAAAGTCATTATGAAATGTAAATCAGATCCAAGGTGAATTATTATAACATCATATGCACACAAAGATGAAAAGCAGATTAAAACTATCAGGTGGGGTAAACAAGTCTGTGCGGCTTTTTTCCTGACATTTCTACCACTTCGATAGGATATTATAAGTATTCTGGTATATGTAAACAGTATGAAGAGCAAAGGGAAAAGTGCCATGCTCAGCAGAGCAAACACATCAAATATAGATAGTGCTCTTGAACTCTCGCAGAAGAGATTGTAAAGTGAATTGTTACAAAAAAGTGCTTTCAAAGTTAAATTACAGAACTTTGTATTAGTAACCAGTATTGCTGAGAGTGCAACCAGACTAGCAGGTACAAGCCATGCTAGAACCAGAATGCTGCTCACTGTGCATTTTCTCATGATAGTTGGATATTGCAGAGGTTTACATATAGCCACATACCTGTCATAAGACATGGCTGACAACAGAAAGAAATCTGAAGCACTTAAGGTGTAATATACAAAAAACTGAAAGATACATGCTGAATACGATATGATCTGTTTTTCAGATAAAAAGTCACTTAACAACTTTGGGTACATAGCAGTGTTGTAAATAATAGAGTTCAGTAGCAAAGCTGCAATGAAAATATACATAGGCTCATGGAGGTTCCTGTGTATGGAAATAAGGTACACAATGGTGCAATTAAAGCAGATTGTTAGAATATATACTGTGAACATAATACAAAAATATAAATACCTGTATTTGCCCATTTCCACATACCCACCAAGAGTTATATATGTTGCATTCAATTCATCATCCATGAAGATTGTCACACATTAAACCCTTACTTCATAAAACTGGTAGATTGTTTAACAAGCAGCAATGAGTAAACTGAGAAAAGAAGTCTCACTGTGGCGATTGCATTAATATAGAACATGTATTTATTTGTATTGTTCATTTACTGATACCTGACCTTAGACGGCATTTGATGTATGTTCATCTTCAGATATCAGAAAGTGAACTGTTTGAGTCAGATTAATTATTTTATAACCTTTCTTCACTCTCCATGGATCTCATTAACTCTTCCACATAGAGTTGTTATCATTCCAATAACTTTATCAAACTCTGGAGGCCTGAACCCATAGGTGTAAACTTTTTTTACATGGATGTGTGTTCTCTTAATATGTTTTTGTGCCTCCTTCAACAATAACTTTACCGCATTGCGTTGAGAGCTTACGTAGGCTTAGTGCAAGGCCCCAATCATTGACCTGCTGGTGCACTAACCTCAATACAACACACATAGATAGTCAAGTTAAACTTTAAGTAGAACTGTACATTTTCATAAAAACACAGTCTGAAAACCTACAACTATTTAAAATATTAAATACAGCAAAATAAGAATGTATACAATACTACGCTTAGGCCATAAACATGATTTGAGTTGTGTAGGAAGCTGTGAAAATATGTGCAGATAACAAGTCCTCCAAATTAAACAACAAAATGTATTGTTGGTCCATGAACTCCATAACGGATGGGTACAGCCCTAACTATAGACCTGAACCAGTCCTAACTATAGACCTGAGCCAGTCCTAACTATAGACCTGAACCAGCCCTAACTATAGACCTGAGCCAGTCCTAACTATAGACCTGAACCAGCCCTAACTATAGACCTGAACCAGTCCTAACTATAGACCTGAGCCAGTCCTAACTATAGACCTGATCCAGCCCTAACTATAAACCTGAACCAGCCCTAACTATAGACCTGAACCAGTCCTAACTATAGACCTGAACCAGCCCTAACTATAAACCTGAACCAGCCCTAACTATAGACCTGAACCAGTCCTAACTATAGACCTGAACCAGCCCTAACTATAAACCTGAACCAGTCCTAACTATAGACCTGAACCAGTCCTAACTATAAACCTGAACCAGCCCTAACTATAGACCTGAACCAGCCCTAACTATAGACCTGAACCAGTCCTAACTATAGACCTGAACCAGTCCTAACTATAGACCTGAACCAGCCCTAACTATAGACCTGAACCAGTCCTAACTATAGACCTGAACCAGTCCTAACTATAGACCTGAACCAGTCCTAATACCTGAACCAGACCTGAACCAGCCCTAACTATAGACCTGAACCAGTCCTAACTATAAACCTGAACCAGCCCTAACTATAGACCTGAACCAGTCCTAACTATAGACCTGAACCAGTCCTAACTATAGACCTGAACCAGTCCTAACTATAGACCTGAACCAGTCCTAACTATAGACCTGAACCAGTCCTAACTATAGACCTGAACCAGTCCTAACTATAGACCTGAACCAGTCCTAACTATAGACCTGAACCAGTCAGACAGCCTGGTACTCAACTCCTCTTCTCCGTTTCAATGAGCGCTAACAGACAAATCTGTAACTTCACTCTGAAGGGAATCTTTTGTAACAACTTACTTCAGAAACTTTACTGTGTGAGCTTCAGAGTGCTTTCTGTGTCCGGTGTGATTCTTCTCCTCAACATTGTATTTCTCCCTTTGCTCTTCATAGTTTTTACATACACAAAGCAGCTTTCTGTGGAAGCAGAAACAACGCCGGTGCCTTCAAAGAAAAACCCTCAGGTTATAGTCTTAACTCCGCTGGATGAACAACGGATTGTTTTTGGATGAGAAACGGATAACTTGACTTGAGTGAACACCGCAGTTTGATTATTGGTCCTAGTCCCTATATGTTAATAAACCTTTTGATATTAATACTTTTATTAACGTCAATAACTTGAGTTTCATACTTGCTTATAAACAAACCCGCTCCTGCCAGATTCCAACAGTAGCTTTACAAGCTGTTGCTCTCCGCTCACACTAACTGTGAGAGCGTCTAAAGGTCACACACTTTACTTTGGTTCAACGCATCGGTCTGCCTCCTTCTGTTTTTTAATAAACATTTACTCCTCGTCTTCCTGCAGAAATGCACTTTTCTGACGACAAACCAAGAAGAAGAATTCTAGTTGAGCCGGTGATTATCATTATAATGTCAGCACTATTCATGCAGAGCCACGATGTGAAATCAAACACTCTTACAAGAGGTCAAAGAGGTCAAAATATGGTAACAAAGTCACCAGAAGATAAATCTTAAAAGTGATGTATTTGTTTGTGTGTGTGTGTGTGTGTGTGTGTGTGCCTCCACTTTGTATGATGCAATCTGCTGTGATAACAACAGCCCACAGCTGATGAAACAGTAATGAGGATCTCAGGGGACGGCCTGAGTGCAGCCGCTTTGCAAACAGCTAATTATCACCCAGTGGTCACAGTGAGGCGGCCTCAGGGGTCCTCTGTGATCAGCAACAACTGAGCCAACATGCTCCATCATTACAAACACACCCGAACACGGTAACTTGTGGTGTAACAAGCTGCTAAGTTATTAGAAGTTATTAGAAGTTATTAGAAGTTATTATCACCGTGATTATGTCAGAGGTGGTCAACAGGTTGTTTCCTCTCTTGTCCTTTGAGAGCAATTAAACACACGGACTGTTTACAACCAGTTCATCAACAGCAATATAATATAATATAATATAATACAATATAATACAAAAAATAATATAATAAAATATAATACAAAATAATATAATAAAATATATTATATTATATTATATTATATTATATTATATTATATTATATTATATTATATTATATTATGTCCTCTATGGGAGCCAGGCGGTATTGCTGTGCCCGCTGGAGGGAAGGGAGGCACAGGAGAACCAGAACCAGGACTGAGCGGGTCAGACTGTCAGACCCTGCTGCAGTAAAATGAGAGGTTTTCTAAAGGGACTCTGGTGCTCAGAGACACTCCCACTTTAGTCCACAGGGACCAATAAAATCAACACAAAAATTAAGTTTACTGTAGCAACTGAAGTAAAGGTAGTAGTACAACTTTGTGAAATGGTCTGTTACATGTAAAGTCCTGCATGCAAACTTTTAATTCAGTAAAACTACAAAAGTAGCATCAAAATATGGTTAAAGTACCGAAAGTAAAAAGTACTCATCATGCAGAATAAATCATATCATATTCTTATATTTTAATTATTGATGCATAAACGTGTTAATCACTTTAATGTTGCAGCTGGTAAAGCTGGAGCTCATTTTAATAACTTTATATACTGACCGCCTGCCCCAGGCTCATTGATGAGTTGAAATGTAGAAGACTCAACTAAACTAAATTAAGAGCAGGAAACGATTATTTAAGTTATTTTGTCCAAAGAGCAAATCCTCACATTTTAAAAGCTGCAATTTGCATTTTTGCATTATGAAAGACTCAAACAATGAACTGATTAACATATTGTTTGTTGATTTATTTTCGACTGAAACAATTACTCAACTAAAAGTTTCAGCCTATTTCTTTCTGGACAAACAGTTGGCTTTGTAACAACGAACCCACGGGTGTTAAAGTGCATTTAAAGGATAATCATCACAGAAGTCATGATGCCAAATGGATGCTCATTAACACATTGATTGGTTTTCAAAGGCCAGCCAGGTAAGTATTTAAGGGACATTTAAGAGAAATGCAAATGTCAAATTTAAAAAAGGGGTTAAGTAGAACTTTTGGAGAATTTGGGTTAAAAAAAGAGTGTTTTAAACCTGACGTCACGTCCACGTGTGAATGCACCTGTTGTCGCTCTTTAATCTGATGAGGCGGATTTAAGGGCGCAGGTGTGCGACGGGTCCACGTTCTCGGTTCAGTGACGTCAGATCAGATCAGGATCGGATCGGATCGGTACCATGGCGTTCGCACTGATGGCTTGGGTTTGTCTCTGTGGAGCACTAGCCCGGCTCAACTACGCAGAAAGCCACCGCGGGACGGAGAGAAGTTTGCATGCGCCAGTTTGGCATTTCCTCCAAGGTGAATGAATGAACACCTGCTGCTCACCTGAGGTTAAACCAGGAAGCCTTCAACGAGAACAAGCTGTTCAGCTCATCCCGTTGAGAGAAAAAGGTTTTAAAAATCCTGAATGAAACCTGGTTGTTGTTCCAAAGTAGTTAATATTCGTTTAACTGAAGTGTATCATGTCATTCTTAAACAGACTGAGGCCATTCTCGTGGTGTCACTGCAGGGTCAACAGAGGAGTTATTAAAAACATTATTTATGGCTCTGCTCCGTTTAGGTGCATCGGGACTTCATTCATTTCTCAGTTACAGCTGTTTATTCTTCTGAGGTTTAAAAATGGTAAAGAAACGTTTGACTAAGTCAATGTCCTTTTTTCTTTTTTATAATTCACCATTAGTTCCCTGTTTTAATCCTTGATGAATCTGAAGATTGAAGAGACTGGCTGTTTTACTGAACTCAATGCAAAGTTTATTTAATACGACAAATTGAAACGTAATCTTTTTA
This sequence comes from Anoplopoma fimbria, assembly GCF_027596085.1. NCBI lineage: Eukaryota > Metazoa > Chordata > Actinopteri > Perciformes > Anoplopomatidae > Anoplopoma > Anoplopoma fimbria. The sequence goes on along the minus strand of NC_072464.1, from coordinate 25,151,669 downwards.
GTTTAACCATTTATTCTATTTCGTTTTCAATTTAACATAGGGGATTTTAATTCCACAAAGTGAAAGAGCCATTCAATTTGTTCTCAGTTTTATTTTAACATTGAAGTTTTGGCCTGCTTACATACTCTATGATTAAAAAACAAATGACCCCCTTTTTAAAATTTGACATTTGCATTTCTCTTAAATGTCCCTTAAATACTTACCTGGCTGGCCTTTGAAAACCAATCAATGTGTTAATGAGCATCCATTTGGCATCATGACTTCTATCTTCATGCACAAATGAAATTGTTTAAAAAATATAAACACAAACTAATCCATGTAGCCTCTGAACCATCCTCTTCATTCTCACTAAGCGTTGTTGACTCTGTTTTCAGTCTTCTGATCTAAACTCTCAGCAAGAGTTTGCTTTAGAATTATTTTCTTCATTTCAGGAGGTGTAAAAAGTAGAGAGACCCCAAATTTCAACCAGCCACTGTATCGCTGCAGTAATGGAACCCTTTCCCTGCGTTTTTCACTCATCAGATACACAAACCTGCGTCTGGAAGGTGCGTTCGATTCGTCCACCTGTTATATGTCTTTGCCTTTATGAAATGGCTGACGGCTGTCATCAGGAGCCTAATGTGTGATCCGTTTCCACAGATGGGGCGCGGTTGTTGTCGCTGCCTGACGGGTGTCACAGTTCCATTCGTATTTCTAGGTGGTGGCTGCTGGTGAAGCTTCCCTATACCGGCTGCTACACAGCAACACAGGTAACAGGTCCAGGCTCCATGTAACCACCATGAACCCACTGTAGTTTATTGTGGCTCAATCCAACATAAGTATACAAAGAACTGCTGCTGGAAACATTTACTGCAATGTGTGTATTAATCCTCTGCTGCAAATAGTCCCCAACAAAACCAAAATGTATTTCTGTTTTGACGTAATGTGGCTAAAAGTAGTGATGAGCTGTTTTAGGGACTTAACTTGCATTTTTGATAGTTGAATCTCTGAATAAGTTTGCATGTCTGTTCTGCAATGAAGTGCGTCTCTGAAAGGGGTTAATGTAGGCCAGGATTTGGAACTAAAGGAGGTTCTGCTCTTGACAAGTCCTGATAATTTGAAAGTCATTCAAACAAAAGTCTCTTCCACTCTTAATATCTAATGAATGGACCTAAAACTATTTTCTCTTTGGCAGTAAATGCAGTTTGAACCAAAATGTATTTCTTTTTGTGTGTCCCCAGACTGGAGATGGAACTGGTGTTGGCCCGTTGAAGCTGCATTACTTCGACCGTCTGCGGAAGGAGAACACGACGGCCGTGGCTGACTGTGAGAATGCAGTAATGTCGCCGCTGGTGACTTGTAGAACAACATATGTCACTGTGAAGCTGCCTCGTGAAACCAAACTGAAGAAGGTGAAAGAGCTTGGTAAGGACCGGTTAGCTGGGAGCATACCAAATCGCACCTGATCAATAAGCAAATCTTTAAAGTGATCAATCCACCCCTAGCGAGCTGTCAGACACACAGCCCGGATACATTAGTTATAATGGCTAATGTAGTAGAAAATATTGGCACATGCCAGCAAACTGCGGCCACAGTTTGCTGGTTAGCTCAGCTCCACTGTACGCTTGCTTGCTTGCTAGTTAAATAGACTAATCCAGATAATTATTTTAATTGCTTGACCCACAACTATGAACTTGTGAGATTTCATTTGCTCTTTCAACAGATTTTTTCAGTAACAAAGGATTCTCGGTGAGACAACGGAAAACCCCAAATGCTTTGTTAGTGGACATATCAAAGCTACCAGACCAGGTAGGTCTGGTGCAAAAACATGTTAACACACTGTTAAATAATTTGATGTTAAAACTAAAACTGTTCACAGGATTGTGGTTTTGAACTACTTTATGTTGACTCTACTGGGAAACTGTGCACGATGCTGGCAGCTTGTCACCGTACATTACCAAGAAAAGATCGGAGGCATCATGTCAGGAGATCTCTAGAGGAACCAGATGTATTTGAACTGTGGGGCTTTGATGATATTCCTGCTGGTTGTGGCGGCACCTCCTCGACCACCACCACCACCGCTGGTTGTGGCGGCACCTCCTCGACCACCACCACCGCTGGTTGTGGCGGCACCTCCTCGACCACCACCACCGCTGGTTGTGGAGGCACCTCCTCGACCACCACCACCGCTGGTTGTGGCGGCACCTCCTCGACCACCACCACCGCTGGTTGTGGCGGCACCTCCTCGACCACCACCACCGCTGGTTGTGGCGGCACCTCCTCGACCACCACCACCGCTGGTTGTGGCGGCACCTCCTCGACCACCACCACCGCTGGTTGTGGAGGCACCTCCTCGACCACCACCCCCGCTGGTTGTGGAGGCACCTCCTCGACCACCACCGCCGCGCCCTCCTCGACCACACCGCCGCGGCCTCCTCGACCAGCACCGGCGCCTCCTCGACCAGCACCGGCGCCTCCTCGACCACGACTGCCGCGGCCTCCACGACCAGCACCGGCGCCTCCACAACCAGCACCGGCGCCTCCTCGACCACGACTGCCGCGGCCTCCACGACCAGCACCGGCGCCTCCTCGACCAGCACCGGCGCCTCCTCGACCACGACTGCCGTGGCCTTCACGACCAGCACCGCTGCCTCCTTGACCACGACTGCCGCGGCCTCCACGACCAGCACCACCGCCTCCTCGACCAGCACCGGCGCCTCCTCGACCACGACTGCCGCGGCCTCCACGACCAGCACCGGCGCCTCCTCGACCAGCACCGGCGCCTCCTCGTCCACGACTGCCGTGGCCTTCACGACCAGCACCGCTGCCTCCTTGACCACGACTGCCGCGGCCTCCACGACCAGCACCACCGCCTCCTCGACCAGCACCGGCGCCTCCTCGACCACGACTGCCGTGGCCTTCACGACCAGCACCGCTGCCTCCTTGACCACGACTGCCGCGGCCTCCACGACCAGCACCGCGGCCTCGACCACCAGCACCGCGGCCTCGACCACCAGCACCGCGCCTCCTCGACCACCAGCACCGCCGCCTCCTCGACCACCAGCACCGCGCCTCCTCGACCACCAGCACCGGCGCCTCCTCGACCACCAGCACCGGCGCCTCCTCGACCACCAGCACCGCGCGACCACCAGCACCGGCCTCGACCACCAGCACCGGCGCCTCCTCGACCACCAGCGCCTCCTCGACCACCAGCACCGGCGCCTCCTCGACCACCAGCACCGGCGCCTCCTCGACCACCAGCACCGGCGCCTCCTCGACCACCAGCACCGGCGCCTCCTCGACCACCAGCACCGCGCCTCCTCGACCACCAGCACCTGCGCCTCCTCGACCACGACTGCCGCGGCCTCGACCACCAGCACCGGCCTCCTCGACCACCAGCACCGGCGCCTCCTCGACCACCAGCACCGGCGCCTCCTCGACCACCAGCACCGGCGCCTCCTCGACCACCAGCACCGGCGCCTCCTCGACCACCAGCACCGGCGCCTCCTCGACCACCAGCACCGGCGCCTCCTCGACCACCAGCACCGGCGCCTCCTCGACCACCACCGCCTAGTGTGAAGCTGAATAATGGATCTTTTTATTAATGATGAATGTATAAAAAAAACAGAAGTACTGAAATGTTATTTAATGTCATTAAAATTAATTCTTTTCAATATCTCCATGTATTAATTCTACATTCCTGCTATTCAAATGCACTCATTCACAAATTTGGTAATGTTGGCTGTGAAATATGAACGTTGTATACTTTTATGGGTCTGCATTTTAGCTGACGTTCCAAGTTAATGTTGGTTAGGTGGATTCTGTCAGTCGGAATGAATTACGGTAGCGCTGACCCTTATTTCAGTTGATAGCATTGCTTTAGCTAACGGTAATGTAAGCGTTAAACGTTGCCACGCCTTCCTTTTTAAAGTTAACAATAACATATGGTTCGCTCTATAGCTATTTACCATGATTTAAAATAGTGCGGTTGAAGTTAACTACATTTATAGGGTGCTTTTGACAAGGCAAGCTGTAGTATTAAACATTAAAGGGGTGGGTTAGCCCCATTTTTCTAAAGGCATTCGGCAAATGTTAGTAAACAGTTGGCTAACGTTACTTGGATTTCTAGCTAATGTTAACTCGGTAATACTGAGTGGGAGTCCCAAGACACTTGTAACGGTGTTCCTAGATGGCAGGGAGATTTTTAAGAAGATGCACCAACTTGACACAATTTTATGCTTTTGACAACAGTTTACACAATGTGTGTGTGAAGATTGTATGATTATATCTATCAAATGTTTTAATCGTCACCTGAATTTAATGTAATTTCTTTTTATTTTGTGAAATGTTATAATAGACAAAAATTGCATTTAAGGTTAATTTTAGACTAATAATAAAAGTCCGGTTTTATTTCACTTAAGCCACTGTGAAAACGACAGGCTCTTTGCATTTGAATAAACCATAAAAAAAAAATTGTTGTCAGAAGTGGGATTCGAACCCACGCCTCCATTCGGAGACCAGAAGTCCCATGTTAGGAAGGTTTGTCACCTTGAGTCTGGCGCCTTAGACCGCTCGGCCATCCTGACAATGACGTCGGTACAGCGGCTGGTAGGCCATTTGTCTGTTATACTAAGAATGTTGTTTTTGTTCAGTTGTTTTACCACAGAGGGGTTCAGATAAACAAAAAAGTAAATGTATATGAATGCTAATCATAATGACGACAATCATAAGAATTATCACCATTTTCTATAAAGACTTGGACTAAAATTTGACATTTTTACTTATATGTCTAAATTCACATAAATACCCAGTGAAAGGGCTTACTTTTTACGAGTTAAAATCAATGTTATGAGACGTAAATATTAAAAACATAAGAAAAGAGATTTTAAACGTTAATGGTACAAATGGAAAAAAAAAAAAAAAAAAAAAAAATCTTGTCAGAAGTGGGATTTGAACCCACGCCTCCATGCGGAGACCAGAAGTCCCATGTGAGGAAGGAGCTACCTTGAGTCTGGCGCCTTAGACCACTCGGCCATCCTGACAACTGAACGACCGGCCGACACACACGCATAAGAAGTGACTCACACAGTCTTCAGGTGAAACGTTCACTGTTTCTTCCTTTTCGGATTGCAATTATAAGATAAAACAAGATAAAATAAGATAATCCTTTATTAGAAATGTGCAGGATTACAGCAGCAGAGAGGAAAGTGCACACAAGAGACATAGTAAAGAAAGACAAGATAAAAATAAAAAAACAAGTATTATAAATAAGCAATAAAAACAGTAGAAAAACACAATAACTGAAATATAATATTTACAGACAGAAAAAAAACTATTTTAACTAATTAATTATCTGGATTATATATAAATATATAATCACATAAAATACAAATCAAACATGACAACTATATTATCCTCCAATAAACAATAATTTGAGTGCATCCTTTATTTCTATGACTGGATGATTCGTTTTGTTTGTGATTGATTATTATAAAAAGAATAATAAATAATTTGCCGGTAGTACACGCAGGCGTCCGCTAGGGGGCGGAGCTCCACAGATCACGTGATGCCTCGTTGTGACGTCACCGCCTCGTCACTCTTATGAAAGCTGCACGCTGCTGCTTCTGCACGAAGACGGTTGTTTGTGTGAAACATGTCGATTTACAGGAACGCCGTTTGGTTCGTGAAAGGCCTGCAGGAGTACACAAAGTACGTGTTTTATGAAGGGCCTCTGGTTCTCTGGTTCTCTGGTTCTCTCTGGTTCTCTGGTTCTCTCTGGTTCTCTGGTTCTCTCTGGTTCTCTGGTTCTCTCTGGTTCTCTGGTTCTCTGGTTCTCTCTGGTTCTCTGGTTCTCTGGTTCTCTGGTTCTCTGGTTCTCTCTGGTTCTCCAGCACTGCTTACACAACCCTGCACAGGGCTGGTGAAGTACTCATTATGCAGAATAATAAACATTATATTATTCTATTATAATTATTGATGCATTATGTGGTGGAGCTTATTTAATGACTCAATAGACTGCTGTTAATCTAATCATCATTTATTTATATTTGTAAATGTATATGTGTAAATAAATGTAATGGAGTATAAGTTTAAAGTCGAAATACTCAGGTAAAGTACAGTTCACCTCTGAAATAGTCCAATAATAATAACAATAATCCAAATTGATTACATTAAATGTTTTATTTATTCTTATATATAGCTAATTATTATAATAATCATTATTTTAATTATAATTTCCCCATATAAACCTGAAAAAGCAGAACAATGCCGCTTTTAAGAAGGTGGAGGAGGTCAGTGTTTGACATTGATTAATGATGATTCAAGTAGAAACTCACAATTTGTTTCTGTGGATGAATAATTGTTGAATTGACTAATTGTGTGAGTGTGTGTGAGTGAGTGTGTGTGTGTGTGTGTGTGTGTGAGTGAGTGTGTGTGTGTGTGTGTGTGTGTGCATTGTAACGGGTGTCGTCTTCTGAACAGGAGCGGCTACGAAGCAGCAGCAAAGCATTTTGCTCCCTCAGACCTGGAGGTGAACCTGAGCGGGAGGTCCTTCATGATCACAGGAGCCAACAGCGGCATCGGCAAAGCCACGGCGCAGGAACTCGCCAACAGAGGTGAGGGTCTGAGGTCCAGTCTGAGGTCCAGTCTGAGGTCTGAGGTCCGGTCTGAGGTCCAGTCTGAGGTCCAGGTCTGAGGTCCAGTCTGAGGTCTGAGGTCCAGTCTGAGGTCCAGTCTGAGGTCCAGTCTGAGGTCCAGTCTGAGGTCCAGCCTGAGGTCTGAGGTCCAGTCTGAGGTCTGAGGTCCAGTCTGAGGTCCAGTCTGAGGTCTGAGGTCCAGTCTGAGGTCCAGTCTGAGGTCTGAGGTCCAGTCTGAGGTCCAGTCTGGGGTCATAAGTGCATCTCCTTTCTTAAACAAGCATCTAAAAGCATACACCAGAGCAAAAGTATAGTGCAGAAACAAATTACTACGAAAACAATAAGTGCAACAAACTAATATGAATACAATAAGTGCAACAAACTAATATGAATACAATAAGTGCTACGAGGAAGGCTCAGGGTAGTACTTCTTGAAGAGGTGAGTTTTCAGCCTGCGCCGAAAGATGGGCAGAAATGAATGGAACAGCACTTTGCTGCAACACGTCACGTCACCATGACAACGTCAACAAATATTACGTACAACTGATGGTATTTATTTGTTACTCACCAATGTGAACGACTTCCCGGCTCTATCCTCACGAGATGAGAGGTCATTTAAAATAATATTTTTTTACTTGTTTTTGTCAGAACAGGTTCAATAATACAATTTAATATTTAATGAATAAATCTTTGTTTTTATGTTCCATCTTTAATGTGTGTGTGTGTGTGTGTAGGAGGAACCGTTCACATGGTTTGTAGAAACAAGAGCCGAGCAGAAGCCGCCAAAGAAGAAATAGTTGAACGGAGTCAAAATCAGGTGAGAAGATCAGCTGCACTTCCTCCGTTCATGCTGTTACATGTACTTTGTATTTAACTAGGACACACTGGGGCTTTCTCATTTCACAATTTTTTGCCACCTCAATTTAAAGTACAGTATCATTTCGTCTCATTTTGTTAAATGCCTAATTTCCTCGACTCCTCAACTCCTCTGGTAGTATATCTAATGCAGTTTGTCAAAAGTACCAGGATGTACTACTACATCTGGTCACATTCTTCAGTACGAAGCCAGCATGCCGTTCTTATTCTGACCCACAATCCTTTGCACAGCTTATATATGACTTTATTATAGGGTCAAAGTTCAAAGTGCCTTGTTATAAAGGAAGCACTATTTCCCTTACAGTATGTACTTTGAAGTAACAGCTGTAGTACTGAAAGTAAAAAGAAAAAGGGTGTATTTGAACGCAGCACTGCTTTTGGAAGTCGATTTATAAAAGTTGTCTTCACATGATTTGTCCTGCAGAGATTATTTGTCATCTTTCTGCAGAGAAACATTCATCTTTCTTGTGTTTTTTTATTTTAAATAATGAAATTATTTCTGAAAATGGTTTATGCCCAGAAGCTTTTAACTGCACCACTCCAAAACCTGGTAGTTGAATCTTAAAGCCAGCAGAGTTGGAAGTTGAATTGCATCATCTAAAGAATCTAAGAGCTGGAATACAATGCAGGAGAAGGAGAACTAAGTCAAAAAGGAGGCAGCAGTACAATGATGTGGAATTCCGTCAGAATCTTCTCTTTGCAGCAGAGTTGTTCATTTATTTGGTGTTCATGTTTTTTTCCTGTTTCCTCCCAGGACATCCACGTCCACATTTTGGACATGTCCAACGCCAGACAAGTGTGGGAGTTCGCCCAGAGCTTCTCCCAGAGCAGCAGCGTTCATGTCCTGGTAGGTTTGTGGAGATCCTGTAAGCGTCGGTTCCTCCTGTCGTGGTTCATCATTCTCTTTTATTATGGATCTCCAGATCAACAACGCCGGCTGTATGGTGAACCAAAGAGAGCTCACTGAGGAAGGGCTGGAGAAGAACTTCGCCACAAATACACTCGGTGAGTACTCTCAAATACTAACATAGTACTTCAGGTACTGATTCAAAAAACAGGGATTTTGTTTTCCTACTTTGAGAAATGTTAAACAGGCCCTATTATGATATTCTCCGGGTGCATATTTTTATCTCCAGTTCCAACATGTTTACATGTGTTAATGCCCATAATCCTCCTTGTTTTTCTCATCCTGGCTGTCCTGCAGCACCTCTTCTCACCCTCTCTCTGAAACGCTCCGTTGTAGCTCCTCCCTCCAGAAAGCAAAGTCTGCTCTGATTGGTCAGCTAGCCCGCTCTGTTGTGATTGGTCAACGTTTCACATTTCAAAAAACTCTTCCTCCAGAGCTTCAGCTCCGTCTCACTCTTTTGTTGTTTGAGGGCCAAACTAGCCAGCAAGGAGTTTTACATCACTTCTGTAACATTATGACCTCATAAAGTTACATTGTGACCTCATAAAGTTACATTGTGACCTCATAATGTTACAGAACTGAAGGAGAGGATTCAACGGAGCCGTTTCAGGAGCTTTTGAGGGGGGGGGGTAACTCCTTTTTAGGCGTGGACTTCAGGTTTTACACTCTACAGACCTTTTACATGTAATAAAATATATATAACACACTAAAGGAGAAGGAAAAAGTGGAAAAGCATAATAGGGCCACTTTAATATTTCCTCTGACAAAGTAGAGGGTCAGGACCAGAACAGGTTAAAGGTTCCTCAGCAGATGAACCTCCTTCTCTGCTCTCCTTTATTTCAGGTACTTACATCCTCACCACGGCGCTGATACCGGCCCTCAAGAAGGCTGAAGACCCGAGAGTGGTGGGTAGAATCAGACGCTTCTTCTTCTGTGAATCCTGTGTTTCACTGACGGTATGACTGAACCTTCAGCGTTTGTCTCCTCTCAGATCACCGTGTCGTCGGGCGGAATGCTCACACAGAAGCTGAACATGGACGACCTCCAGTTTGAGAAAGGGACGTTTGACGGCACCGCGGCCTACGCCCAGAACAAAGTGAGGGAGACTCACGGGGGTGGGGGTGGGGGTGGAGCGTCATCAGTGTTTGCTGACGTGTTGTTGTGTTGTCGTGTTGACAGAGGCAGCAGGTGATCCTGACAGGGCGGTGGGCTGCTCAGCACAAAGAGATCCACTTCTCCTCCATGCACCCCGGCTGGGCAGACACTCCAGGTTATTTTATTTCATTTTATCTGACATTATTTTATTTTATATATAATATTTTATCATATTATATTATATATATTTTGTATTATATGATGTATATTATTTAATATTATGTTATGTTGTATTATATTATCAGTGTGTTAGGTATGCCATAGTTTTGACTTATGTGCCGTTTCATTTTATATTTGCTGTTCCAGTAGAGTTGGACCCTGTGAGACAATCATATTGTAAATATAAAAGAGCTAATTTGATTAATTGACTTTTACCCTCCTCAATTATCTTTTTTTTTTTTGTAAATTGCATTATTTAATCTATTTTAGATTGAGATATTACATTATTTATTTGTATTCTATTTATTATTTTATTACTATTTGTTGTACGTATTTCACTGGATGATTAACAGACGTCACTGTGAAGGTTTTCTGTTTGACTGGTTGAAATGTTAAAGTGCTGAATGTATCAATAATAAAAGATAATAATAACAATAGATTAGTGACATAAAATCATTGCATCTTTATGTAACAGTCGTGTTTCTGTCTCTGCAGCCGTCCAGACGTCGATGCCTTCGTTCCACGCTAAGATGCAGGCCAAGCTGAGGACGGAGGCCATGGGCGCCGACACCGCCGTGTGGCTCGCCGCGTCTGCAGCCGCCACCAAGCAGCCCAGCGGACTGTTCTTCCAGGGTCAGAAACAAATCACTTCAGTCCCTCTAGAAACCTGTCAACCCTTTTTTTTTGCTATCGTTAACATGGTGACATATGTTTAGAGGGCGGAGCGTTAGCCGTGGCAGAATAAGTCTCTGAACAAGTTAGCTAACGCTGTTGACTTGTTTTTTATGATGGCTGAAGAAAATATAAGATTCTCTCTATGTGCTCCAGAGAGGACAGCTAGCTAGTTGGCTACCTAGCTATCCTTCTCTTTTCACCTTTAAATTGACCCTGTTTCCTGTGATCACCTCTCTGAATATCATGATCTGTGGTCTCGTGTGTTTCCAGATCGTAAAGCCGTGTCGACTCACCTTCCTCTGGCCTCCTCCAGGTCTTCACCACAGGAGGAGGAGAAGCTCCAGGCTGCTCTGGAGGAGTTCGCCCTCAAGTTCAAACCCTGAAACGTCTCTTCATGCACCTTTTAAATAAAACCAAGCACTCACCAATAATTACTAAAGTTTACATCATCGTGTTGTTTTACTGTACAGGATGCTTTTCTACTTGTTTTTGACTTCTCAAAGTAGAGTGAAGTTTTTTATCAAACAGTTCGATCAACAAACAAACAAGCTTCTTTATTTATTCTTTAAATATAAAATACTTAATATTTAATTAACAAAATGATTGTTTGACTGTACTTATTTTCCTCATGTGACCTTGAATTCTTGAAGAAAACCTTGTTTTTCTCTCATGTCTCCACGAAGAATAAAAGAAACAGTAAAGTCTGAGGAGTTAAAGTAAATTTGGGCAAAACTTTATGAAAACATTCAAACTTTCACATCGATTTAAATGAAGTCTCATTTATCCAGTCTGATGCTTTTCTACTTCACAAACACATGCAGCCTTCATCTAAAACACTTTAACAGTCTCATGTTGTGCAGGTAGACGAGTCTGAAGGCTTTTAAATAGTAAAGTTTTAGAGAAGATTCATGACGGAAGAGTTCTTTTGAAGTTTTCTTTTAGAATTCAAAACCACAATGTGAGTTACTGATCATTTGGGTGAAGTGTTCCTTTAACGCTGCGTTTATCAAACCTACAGAGATACATTTATAGATCGGACCTGCTTTAATATAACTAACACAAAACGCTAATTTGTTTATTAATATCTGTAAATGATATTGATTAATCTGAGTGGTGGATCAGTCCGTTCTATACGTTTCTCTGTAAAGACTGTTTCCACTAAAACCTTCGTCGCTCTGAAGGAGAAACAATAATTAGTGTTTTCGTGTTAAACGACCAAATCAAACGCACTTTTAATGGAAAATGTAACTTCATGTTTTGCAGATTTTTTATATTGTATAAGTTGGTCTCTGAAAAAAGCCAATAGTTGATCAGTTAAAATCCAGAGACAGAAAATTAATCAATTAAATGAATTAAATCAAAAGATCAAACAGATTTTCTGATTATTTTCTCTTTAAAATCAACAATTTTTTTGTCACAAAGATTCAGTTTTTTTCTGACCAAAGATGAAGTTCTTGATATATCTGCTCAACTATTCATCAGCTGCTGATTGTTCTTTATCTACTGTGTCACAGAATATGAATTATTTTGCATTTTGTTAACTTTTGGAACTAAAGCTCTTTGATGCCAATAAAGAACAAAGTTTTTCTGTTGAAAGTCGTCGCTCAGATTTAATTTGACTTTGTCCTTTTATTTAACAGTCCTGTTGTTTTACTGATCACATCCCCTGCTGCAGTTATTGATTATCATTTAAATGTAATACAGCGGGTAAAATAAGTATTGAACACGTCACCATTGTTCTCAGTAAATATATTTCTAAAGGTGCTATTGACATGAAATGTTCACCAGATGTCGGTAACAACCCAAGTAATCCATACATACAAAGAAAACCAAACAAATAAGTTCAGAAATTAAGTTATGTGTAATAAAGTGGAATGACACAGGGAAAAAGTATTGAACACATGAAGAAAGGGAGGTGAAAAAAGGCATGAAAGCCAAGACACCAGCTGAAATCTATCAGTAATTAGAAAGCAATCCTGCCCCATAACTTAATTTCTGAACTTATTTGTTTGGTTTTCTTTGTACGTATGGATTACTTGGGTTGTTACCGACATCTGGTGAACATTTCATGTCAATAGCACCTTTAGAAATATATTTACTGAGAAAAATGGTGACGTGTTCAATACTTATTTTACCCGCTGTATGTATTTATAATCTGTCACTGTCAATTTAAGTCATTCACACTGTTTAAACATTAAATATTCATCTTTACATGAACATGCTGAACATCAACCATTTAATATTTTATTACCGGTCATTGCTGCTTCTTATAGACATATTTATTTCATATTTATATAACCCTTTTTTCACTACTCTACACAACAGTCCTGTCTTTTCTTTATGTTTATATTTCTATTGATATTCCTGTTACGTGTTCACAAATTAAAGCCAGTAAAGGTGATTCTGATGAAGGAGACAACAGACTCCTGATTGGTCGAGGAGGAGAACCTGCTCTTTTATTTACGTCACGTTACAAACAAACAAACAAACAAATGTCAGGTTTCTGTCTGAACAGAAAACTGATCACTGACCTCACAGGAGTTCATCAGACTGATATCGTTAAATTGATTTTACATGATCACAGGATTTTATTTTGAAAAACAAGCTTTTTTTTTTTTTTTTTTTTTCATTTGGAAACCAACAGCAGCTTCTGAAGACAAACAGGAACCAAAATCAAACATGTGAAACGATGACGACTCTTTGATTCTGTTTAATATTTCTTACTCGCCCTTCTTATATTTTTTGTCTTCCTTTTCATCCTGTTTTTGATCTGCTGTTGATTTTCTTGGAAAGGTTAGAAAAAAACACATCCTTGAATTAATAACTGTACACCATGCATTTGAAACTAATCTACAAAACAAACAAACATGATATGTAAATAAAGAAATAGTATGTTTATGTTTAAGATGATTGTGATAAAGTATCTCAAAGTAAACAGCTGCTATAAACTGACCTTTATGTATGTTTTTATGTAATGTTGGATAGTAACTGTTTTTAATCTAAATACGAAACATCTTTGGGAAACATTCAGTTAATATTCAGCTGTGGGCTTGAACAACTTAGTTACCATTTGATCGTTAAAGCACAAAATAAAAATAAATCATATTTTCTCTTCACAGCAGCGATTTGTGTCGTATTTTTCTTGATTCCAGTGCAATGACATAAAAAACAATAAAACAGTAACAATGAGAACAAAATCACATGTTCATTAGTTTCCTCTCAGTCCTGGTGTGAGTGTGAGTGTGTGTGTGTGTGTGTGTGTGTGTGTGTGTGTGTGTGTGTGTGTGTGTGTGTGTGTGTGTGTGTGTGTGTGTGTGTGTGTGTGTGTGTGTGTGTGTGTGTGTGTGTGTAACAATAAATAATCTCCTAAAACAGTAGAGAACACACGAGGACCAGCATGCAGTCTGATTGGTTAATACAAACTCCGTGTGATCTGACAGCATCATGATGCAGAACTCTCCTCACATCTTCGTGACTCGTCACTTTAGTTTTCTGTAAGCTAAGAGGAGGAAAACTTCTCATGAACTCTGATGTTTAGTTCCTCTTTAGAAATGTACATGTATTTAAAGATATTTGAAGATGAACAGGAGAAGAGCTGATTAAACTGCTTCCCTCAGTCCTCTCCTCCAGTGGTCAATTTGAGGTGGATGCTGTCATGGTAACTGTTTAAAGGACTGAAATGTTACTGGTACCAGTTTTCTGACGTGTTTCCCTGTTTGAACACAAAGCGAAGGTGTAGTGAAGCATCTGAAACCAGGAGATTATAACATTAAAGGGACAGTAGTGATGTTTAGAGGTGAGGTAGTATGAGGTCAGTGGTTTACTACAGTAGATGGAGCAAAGCAAAGTACTGCTGTAGACGTAGTTTAGCTCTCTTCAAAGACACCAGACTACATTCACAAAAACAGTGATTTAACCTCTCAGGACACAGGAGGTTCTGCTCTCCTGCTGCCTCCATCTGGTAGTGTGTTTGTGTTATTGGGAGACTTTGGTGAATCTGAAGGAACCCTTTAAAACACCAAAGTCACACAACAACACAAACTAACTTCCAGATGGAGGCAGCAGTAGAGCAGAACCTTCTGTGTCCTGAGAGGTGAAATCACTGTTTTTGTGAATGGAGTCTGGTGTGTTTGTAGCAAATAACAGCTTCAGTTCTCCGTCATAAAGGTAAAGAGGTGAAAATATTCTAAATACAGTGTTCACTTAAACTGATACTGATTATTTTAGGAGTCTAAAATACGTCCACAGCAGAACATTGATGGTTCCATCTACTGTAGTAAAACACTGAGTATGAAGAACCTCATACTACCTCACCTCTAAACATCTCTACTGTCACTTCAAAGAGCTGCAGATGGACAGTTAATAAGCTCATCAGCACCACCTACAGGAGAGACCTGCCACAGCTTCTAGAGGTGACACCTGCTTTTAACTGCTGTTTATTTTTAAAGCATTTTACATCTTTAAACATGATCTAAATAAACCAAGCGAGTTGTTTTGTAGAGTCGGCAGGAATGCATGAAAATGAAGTAAATAATGAGTAATTTCCTCGTAAAGTCAAATTCCTCGTCCCGTCTCACAGAGCTCCACCCAACAGCACCGTCAGTCAGTCAGTGAAACATCCGTCTGTGGCCTCGAGTCCTCAGATGTCTGTCCTGCTTCATCGTCCTCACAGTGAGCAGATGTTTAATATGATCCAGATGAGGTCGATATCGATGGATGTGCTCCTCTCCCTCTCCCTCGCCCCCGGTGACACCGTCGCCCTGAAACCGTCTCAGTCTTTGGTGAAGGAGCTCAGGACACCACGGGAGTCATGTCCCACAGCTGTGGACGGACAGGAGACATTGTCACAGGTGAAGCTTCTGAAAACACTTTTCTGTTCATTCAGAGATTAAAAATTAAAAGATCTGCGTCTGCTGAGATTTTAAAATATGGTTTGTTTTTGGATAATAATAATAATAATAATAATAATAATAATAATAATAATAATAATAATAATAACTTTATTTATATAGCACCTTTAAAGACAGAGTGTACAAAGTGCTTCGGCAGACGGGGCAGCAAAAGCAAGACAATTAAACAACAGAAAGTTTAGACAGATGAAGGTGAGACTTCCACCCTGATGAAGATCAAACATACAAGAGATGAAACAATAGAAACAATCCATAGGATAAAACTAAACTAAGAAATAAAATGAAATAACAAGTGAGAATCACTTATGTTATGTTATTTTCATACAATAATATAAGATAAAAATGTGTTTTAAGAAGAGATTTAAAAGAGATTACTGATTTTGTGAGATCTGACACTAATGTATTATTATTATTATTATAGTCACATTTCTATTATGATTACCGCTTTGTTTACATTTTTTACAGCTTGCACTGGTGTTATTATCACTTCTTACACACTTTATATTTTTACTCTTATATTATCCTTTGTTGTTGTATTTTATTTTTCCTATTTTAATTTAATTATTTGCTGTTGTGTTTTATGTTGTACTGGTGTCAGAATGATTTATTTTACACTTCAGAATTGTTGTATTGTTCCTATGTGTTTATATTTTAATCTCTTGTTCTGTGTGGCTGTGTAGCAACAGCACATAGTATATAATCCTGCGGGCTTAAACTTCTTCTTATTCTCCTTCTTCCGTACAAAAGTTTGCCGCGTAACTCCCATCACAGCGTTGCAAGCACATGCGTCAGAAATACATCAAAACGTGCGGCCTGGTCGGGAATCGAGTGCTATGTCTCTTCTCAGAGATTCGCCCAGCGGTTTCCATGGGAACCGGGAAAAACGGAGAGAAATTTCCCCATAGAGATGAATGCGTTTTGGGCGTGGAGAGAGCTTAAAAACACTCAACTTTGGGCCCAGACTGACTCGTCATACTTTAACGTAGAAAAATGATTCGAGGTTTAAAACGTGAACAAAACTCTGGACTATATTGGGCCAAATGGGCATTTTGATAGCTAGCACAGATTTCATGACATCAGAGTTTAAGTTTCAGGAAAATGTAAGCCTTTTTCAGACTTTCCAATGGGTGTGTATTGGATGGAATGTTCAGACCTAGAGCACGTGATGTCATCGCTAGAGTGAGGGGAGCTTCAAAATCTGGTGAAAGAATATTTAAAAATTGCCAGAATTCCCACAATTTTCACTCTTCAGGCATATTTGTTGGTTCAAATTGTAGATAAACTTGTCCTAGTCGCAGCCATAACACTATGGAATCCCACAGTCTTACACATTTGACTCCATGTGCCTGAAAGCAACATGAACTCCAACCAACTGCTCCATTAGACTCCATGTTAATTCTGACGACAATTTCTCAAAGAAAGCACATAGTTACAGTTTTCTAACCTGCTCTGAAGCTCACATTTTTTAAAACAACAAACATAAAAAGTACATCTCTGCGTTCGTCAGAGTCTTAGCTTTCAGAAGATAACAATATGTTTTCCATTGGAATTATGGTTTTAGGATTGTAGGTAGGAGTTTGACAGCTAGTTTTGTTCAAAATCAGTGTCTGCTCTCCCCTCTCTTAATGAGTTCACCCAGGTCTCCGTCACCATGACAACCAGCGACACGCACAGAAGCTGTGTGATCACATGGTCACATCTCAAACACCACAAACATAACAAATATATCAACTTCTCTCTATTGATGATATTATTTTGGCGAATGGACTTAAGTATTTTTTCAAAAGTACCCCAAACTAACCCTCATGGTCACATTTTACACACAGTTTTTTGCTATTCTTCTGTTGGAATCTTCCCGAATTCCCTTTAGGATTATTAAAGTATCTTATCCTTATTATCATCATCGTTCTATTATATCCACTGCTGCTGTTATTAGTCCTAGTAATCATGTTTCATGTTAAAAGAGGGTTATGTATTCTGCAAATTTGTGATATTTTGATATTGTGCTTTATGAATAAAACTGTATTGAATTGAACTGTGCATTGCTCTGGAAACTTTTGGGCTTTTACATTTTTATCATTTTGGCTGTAAATCATTTTCATTTTGGCGAGAGTGAGTTATTAAAAGCAAAAGTGTCATCATCCAAACAAACTCATTAAAAAGGTTAAATGACTGATAATTAATGAATATTTCATCGTTATGATCAGGACAGAAGATAGTGAAAAGATTTAACTCAGGCAAAGTGGAAAGTCATATAAATATTTTTATGGCAGTTTTAGGGAAAAATATTATATATATATATATTAAATATTTTTTTTTTTACTATTTTCTTTTGTATAACAACAGTACCATTATGTAAACATTTAAAAGGGTTACAATTCAGAAAGTGAATATATGTTTGGTAGGTATGACCATGAGTTGGTTATAGGATTTAATATTGTGAGTCATTGAATTTAGCATTAAATACATTTTTACTCATCATTTTCAGCCTTTAAATGGCTGTTTGTCAACATATTTAATATTAAGTTGATATTAAGGCAGGAAGTCCTCCAGCTGATCTGTAGGTTAACATACCGAGGCCTCCAGCAGCGTAATCTGGATTTAATCCTGAAATAAAGTTTAGAGGAGCGTCTCCTCTTATAAAACTACAGACTCGGTTTGATCCTGACCTTGACGACCTTGTCGGTTCCAGAGGTCAGCAGGTTCCCGGTGGTGGGCTCGTAGTGCATGAAAACAACGCTGTGTTTGCTGTCGTGGAAGGTGACGGTCGGCGCTCGACTACGAGAC
>NC_072464.1:25128586-25131086 GCF_027596085.1 Anoplopoma fimbria | reverse complement strand
AAGAAGAAGAAGAAGAAGAAGAAGAAGAAACTGTCTCTGTGCATTCAATCCTTCTGGATCTTTTAATCTGTTCACAGTTTGAACTAGAACATGTTGAGCGTCCACACTGTGTCCTTTCATTTTAAAACACACGTTTTATACGTCCACACTATGGCGGAGTTATAGAAGTTTGTCAGTTAATCAATAAAACACTGTCTACTCTGAGGAAGAACATGAATCAAATCAAATATTTAAGAAGAAAAGGTTCTGAATTCTGCCCTTTTTACAAGAGAAGATAGATCTAAACATCAGATCTAATGTGATCTTTAGTGAAATGAACTCAATGAACAATGGCAGCAAACGCACATTATTTATGAGATATCCACATGAATACATTCAGAGCCTAAATGGTCCTCACATGAGTTTGTTGAGTCCTTTGTGCATCATTAAGGACACTTTGGCTTCTTTATTTTAAATTGTTTGATCATTGGTTTTCCTCTTTCTTTATCTCCTTTCCTTCCTGATAGAAGTTGTTCTGATGGCCGATATGTTTCTGCAGAAATCGGTTTCATTAAGGTGTAATTTCCGGTTTTATAGATTATTATGAGTAATTACAGCTTCTCTCCCTCTTTGAAACGCGAGGAAAAACTAATATTTAAACAGGAGTTATGAGTGAATGAAAGAAATACTGTGAAAAAAACATTAACATTTGAATAGTGAGCGAAAAATGCAAATGAATGTTTTCCTTGTTAAAACTGACAGAAACACAAAACACATGAACAGAGAATGGGCTGGACTGTTTGTGCATAGAGGCTCATTTACATAGAAAAAGGACCAACGTTTGCATAATGCCTCATTTAAATAGGTGATGACATCATACTGGAAGCTCAGTTAAAGAGGCATTTCTTTTTGTCTTATTTGAGCAGATTTAGCTGCAAAAAGCTGAATGATGAGCATCCCTTGAATAAATATGTCTAAATGTGTTAATTCTTCTTCAGTATCTGATGAATCCACAGAAATGAAGATCATCTAATCTGTGAAATGAAAGGATACTGGAGGCCCGACACCCAGGCGGCGGTGCGGTACGTCCCCAGCTGCTGGCCGCTCTCGGAGCAGTGCCAGTTGAAGTTCTTGTCCTGGCCGGTGCTCAGAAGCCACTCCATCTCCAACACGAACAGAACCACTGTGACCCGGGCCTGATGGGCTGCACACACACACACACACACACAGAGAAATACAACAGATCCATTATCACAGTCAGTGCAGAGGCCTACCCAGATATCTAGATGTGTGTTATCTTTGTGCTGAGCTACACAGAAATGAGATTTAACACCCTGATGATTCAGGAAGCAGAATGACGGTCACACACACACACACACACACACACACACACACACACACACACACACACACACACACACACACACACACACACACGCACACGCACACGCACCCTGGTAGGTGCTGGCGGGGGTCATCTTGTTGTAGTCTTCTGACAGGATGAACTCCTGAAAGACAGGAAGTGGACACAAATGTTCACACTGACTCAGACTTCCTATAAAACATGTCATGTGACTGTTTTTATTTTAGTATGAACTTAGTGAAAACTTTCAAAATGTCCCGTAAAATGTGAGACGTAGATTCCTCTAGTGATGTATTTTTGTAGTCCAACAGGAAGTCGTCATCACTTGTTCAACAAACAGCCAATCAGATTCTCCCGTTGGATTCTGGGTTATTACAGAACATTACATCTGACCAGAAACACTTCTACTTCCTGCATGGGTACAGGAAGTGATAAAACGTGTTTTACACTTTTGTGAAAATGTAAATGAGTTGAGTGAGAAGAGCTGCAGGCCTGTTCATGTAGACATTATGTATGTACAGGACAACGCCCAGAAGAGAAGAGAACCAGACCTTTTACGGTTGTTCTGACATTAAAGGTTCTTTCACGTTGGACAACTTGTTCCAAAACAAACAACTCCCTCTGTGAAAGTCTGCTAAATCAACAACTGGACAGTCAGTAAATGCATCATGTTAGAACAGACGGTCAGCAGGGTCATCACAGAACCAAACCAGAGCAGCAGTCAGAAGATCAATAAACACAAAGGAGTGTGTTGTCTTTATAGACTCTGCTTCTGCTTATCAATGCACAAATGGAACAAAATGCAAAAATAAAAGGGAACAGCTGTTTTTTAAATATTGCTGACAACGTGTTTTAATTAGCACTGATCTGCTTTTTGCATTAATTCTTTCTCCTCCTTCTGATTCTGAACCACGATTCTGTCAATTCTAAAATAATCATGTTATCAAATCACTTCTACGGTCCTCAGAGAGAAAAGAGAAAAACATTGGTCACAAACTGACGAAGCTCTTATTCTCACTGAATCAAACCGCCCAAATACATAGAAGGAAAGCTGCTTCACATTCTAATCATTCATACATACAGTCAGAAAACACAACGTAAAGGGTCGACAGCTATCCTTTAATGAGCCACATTACCACGGACCATGAAGCAGGGCAT
>NC_072464.1:25091086-25121086 GCF_027596085.1 Anoplopoma fimbria | reverse complement strand
GGCTAATGCTAATGCTAGCCTAGCCTAGCTCACCTAGCTAGCAGCAGCGGGACAAAGAGCCGCTGAGCCGTGCGGGTCCATGCCGCCACCATGCCCGTGCTACTGTTCCTCATAGACACGTCGGCCTCCATGAACCAGCGCACTCACCTGGGCCCCACCTACCTGGACGTGGCGAAGGGCGCCGTGGAGACGTTCATGAAGGTACTGTGCCAACATGTTGGGACGCGGCCCGCCTGCGGCCTGTGGTAACGCTCTCTGTCCCCACAGCTCCGCGGCAGAGACCCGGCCAGCAGAGGGGACCGCTACATGCTGGTCAGCTACGAGGACCTGCCGCAAGGGATCAAGGTAGTGTGTGTTTGGTGTCCACCTCCTCCTCTCCTCCTCTTCCTCCTCTCACCTCCTCCTCCTCCTCTCTCCTCCTCATCATCAGCTACAGTCTACAGGAAACACAACAACAGCACTGAACCTCCAGGAGGAGCCTTTCAGACCCCTTTATAAAAACATGGCCGACATTTTGTTTCACTGTGAGCAGCAAGGAACTCTGGGTATTTATACAGCGAGGGGGAGGAGGGAGGGGGGGCACACACATATACACACACACAGAGACACACACAGACACTCAGAGACACAGAGACACAGACACACAGAGACACATACATACACACAGAGACACACACAGACACTCAGAGACACACATACATACACAGAGACAGAGACACATATACACACACAGAGACACATATACACACACACAGAGACAGAGACACATATACACACACACAAAGACACACATACACACACACAGAGACAGACATACACACATACATACATACATACATACATACATACAGAGACAGAGACACATATACACACACACAGAGACACATATACACACACACAGAGACAGACACTCAGAGACACACATACAGACATACACACAGACAGAGACACATATACACACACATGTACACACACAGAGACAGACACTCAGAGACACACATACATACATACACACACAGACACTCAGAGACACACATACACACACACACACACATATACACACAGACAGAGACACATATACACACACAGACACACACACACAGATACATACACACAGACACACACACAAAGATACAGAGACACACACAGATACATAGACACACAGAGACACACACAGATAAATTAAGATAAGATAATCTTTTATTAGTCCCTCAGCGGGGACATTTACAGGGTTACAGCAGCATAGAGGATAGTGCAAACAAGAGACATAGTAAAGAAACAAGTATTATAAATAAGTAAATAAGCAATAAAAAAACAGTAAAGAATCCACAGTAACTGAAATATTATATATACAGACAGAAACTATTATAACTATTATTGCACAGTGTATTAGTGTCATGTGGTCTACTGGGAGCAGAGCTGGTAAGATAAGATAATCCTTTACATTTACAGGATTCCAGCAGCATAGATATAGTGCAAACAAGGTACATAGTAGAAAAAAACAAACAAGTATTTTAAATAAGTATGTAAGAAAAAGAAAAATCCACAATAACTTAAAAAAAAAAATCTTATAAAGACAGACAGAATAACTATAGTTATAGTATTGCACAGTGTATTTGTATTGCACAGATTTACTAGTGTTTTGTTTTGTGGTCTACTTTTTTGTGGATACTCTAGGGATGGAGGATTATGACAAACAAAGTTAATGTTTAATATATGCAGTTCAGCAGAGACTTCTGTTAGCTGCTAGTTACATTACATTAGTCATTTAGCAGACGCTTTTATCCAAAGCGACTTACAGGAAGTGTATTCAACATAGGTATTCAAGAGAACTACTAGTCACCAGAAGTCATCAGTGCATCTCCTTTCTTAAACAAGCATCTAAGAGCAGAAACCAGAGCAAAAGTACAGAAACAAACTAATATGAATACAATAAGTGCAACAAACTAATACGAGTCTCAGGCTCCCTCCATCAACGCTCAATACATATTTATAAAGATAGAATAAATGTCTAAAAAATCAAATCAATGAAAGTAAAAAAAAATAAATAAATGAGTGTAAATTCAAATAAAATAAGGGATAAATTATAAAATCAATAAAGTAATATAAATTAGAAAGTAAATTCAAATATATAAATGATTTAAACTACATAGATATACAGTTTAATATGCAGTTCAGCATACTATATATTTTTTTATATATATATATTTTTAATATATATATATATATATTTGTTATATATATTAAGTACGAGGTAAAGTGAGCTCAACATTCTTTATTCTATTGATACATTTATTAAGACATAACTCTTATTGGTTTCATGTTACTGAAGTAAATGGAAAAAGGAAAAAAAGCAGCATTATTGATGCATTCAGAGTTATTAGAAGAAACCCTTTAGCTATTTCATTTTATATATATATATTAGCTTTACATTCTGTTAACATTGTTTACACGTTTTCTAAAGAGACCTCTACTGATGATTTATCACTCACCACATATATTTGTACATTTTCTACTCAAACAGACAAAACAAAAACTAGTTTAGATCAAATTGCTTTTGAAGTTGCTGGTTGCATCAGAGAGGAAGCAACCTTTCTAGTATGCTTATGGTTCAGAATGATGATAAAAAGGTAAACAGTGGTGTAGCTGAGGTCATATCTATGTTCTCTGGATATAAAGAACATTTGAACACATTAGTGATTATCGTCACAGTTTGAATGTTAAAATCTGTTCAAGAGTAAAATAAGAAAACAGTTTGGTGTTTGAGGATGAGCAGACTTTATGTGATTTCAACATGTTGATTGTGTTTCTTCAAAAGGCCGGGTGGAAGGAGAGCCATGCCACGTTCATGACGGAGCTGAGGAACCTGCAGGCGACCGGGCTCACCGCCATCGGCACCTCGCTGAGGACGGCATTCGATTTGCTCAACCTCAATAGATTAGTGACGGGGATAGACAACTATGGACAGGTACGTAGAGAGGAGGAGCAGGTGATGGAGAGTGATGGTGCTATATGACCCCCCAACCCCACCACGACCCCTGACCCCGGGCCCCAGTCTTACAAGCATCAACCACACTGTGACCCCACACACACTCAGTCATGTGATCACAAACACACAAAGTAAACAAACAGGAACACCTGGTTATTGATTCAGTGACTTCAGTTTGTGTGTTACAGGTGTTGTTAAGAGCTTAGAGTTGGTGTATTTAAAATACTGATATTTAAAATAAGATAATCCTTTATTAGTCCCGCAGCGGGGACATTTACAGGATTACAGCAGCATAGAGGATCGTGCAAACAAGAGACATAGTAAAACAAGATCAAAAATAAGTATTATAAATGAGCAATAAAAAAAACAGTAAAGAATTCACAGTAACTGAAATATTATATATACAGACAGAAACTATTATAACTGTTTGTATTGCACAGTGTATTAGTGACATTGTATTAGTGTCATGTGTTCTGCTGGGAGCAGAGCTGGTTGTGCAGCCTGACAGCAGCAGGAAGGAAGGACCTGCAGTACCTCTCCTTCACCACTGGGGGTGAAGCAGCCGGTGGTGAAGGAGCTGCACAGAGCTGCCAGGGTGTCCTGCATGGGGGGGGGAGGTGTTGTCCATCAGGAATGACAGCTTAGCCGTCATCCTCCTGTCTCCCACTACTTCCACCATATCCAGTGGACACCCCAGCACACTGCTGGCCTTCCTCACAAGCTTGTTGAGTCTCTTCTTGTCAGCTGTCGACATGCTGCTGCTCCAGCAGACCACTGCATAAAAAAATGGCTGATGCCACCACAGAGTCAAAGAAGGTCAGCCTCCTCAGCAGATACAGTCTGCTCTGACCCTTTTTATAAAGTGCATTTGTATGATTAGTCCATTTACCCCCAGATATAATATAAAAGCTCTTCTAGCATCTGCTTATATTAAAAATACTATACTTAATGGTATTTATATTTAATGTTCTACATAATATTAATGTTTGTACAACGAGACCTCTCCCGCTCTGGTGTGAACGTGTCTCTGTACAGCCTTTCTGAATTTAGACATATAATGCTGTAGAACTTTATTTAAAATTGCAGCCTCCTTCATTCTGGACCAGAAAAAACAGAAAGAAATATATTAAGATCACAGACCTCCTTCATAATTATGACAGATCACTGGAGGTCTCGGGTAAAACTAGGTTTGTCTGGAGGTGATGTCGTCAAATACAATCTAAAGGTATTCAGTCTTCCTATTAAAGACAAAGAAAATCAGAGTATTATCAATATAATAATGGTACCTTTCTCTGTATATCACTAATAAAATGCACAATAATGATTGAATCACCAGAAATGCATGAGGAAAAACTTTATTGTCAAGACTAAAATTCAGAGAATGTTAAGAATTAAGAAGAAAATAAACCTGTAAATTAAACAAGCATTTTGATCAAAACGCATCTTTAAAGGTGTCCTGTAGTAAATACGTTTTCTGCTGCTTCTTGTTTCAGCTCTGATGAAGCTGTCAGACTGTAGTGAACTACAGGAGGCTCTGTATCATCAGCATGAACTAAAATCTCATTCTAATAGCTGCGTTCTGTTTTACTCTTCTAATGATCGTTAATCTGACGACACATCAACAGTAAAAGACATCAGATAAAGACATCAGATAAAGACATCAGATAAAGACAACAGATAAAGACAACAGATAAAGACATCAGATAAAGACATCAGATAAAGACATCAGATAAAGATATCAGATAAAGATATCAGATAGAACCATCTCTCCTCGTTCTGGTGAAATGAGCAGGATACCTGCAGACCAGTGCATCCTGCTCTGTTTACTTTGGGCTGTTTGTGTAACCGGACAGATCCATCATTCAGCAGGGACCGCAGTCCAGACCGAGTCCAGGTCCATTAATACCCCCTCACGGTGCTGTCAGGACAGCGTGGCCTCTGTGTGAGTCTGTGGGGAGACGTGCTCCAGTTTAATGGAGTCAGAGGAGAGGTGGATGTCCAGGAGATCTAAAGACTGTTTGATAACCTTCAGTTAAGGTTCAGTCTTTCACACAGCAGCTCTCTTAAGCTTTGGTTATACCTGCACATATGTACGTGCACAGAGGCGTTTGTGCTCCTCATGCTAATCGTTGCATTATTCTCCTCAACACCAGAGAGCGTACAAACAAAATTAACTGTAAAGAATCAAGAAGACAAAGAGTTTAACCGTCAAAACGCCATAAATCAACTTTAACTACAGAGAGGAGGGATTGTAATTATCTGTAAACTCATATCTCATATTCATAAACTACTTTATTACCTTTATACTGTAAAGAAAGAAGTCAAGAATTAAATGTATTATAAAGAAACAAAAGTTGAATATCCTGTAAACTGATTGATTTGGCTGCAAAATATTTACATTAATGAACATTTTGAAGACCTCCAGTTTATAAATCATCTAAAAATGAGTGGTCTTTCTTTGTAAAATCCTCAAACATGTCTGCTCTGATAGCCAAGTTACAAAAAAATGTTTTTCTCGTTGCAGGGAAGGAACCCCTTTTTCCTGGAACCCGCCATCATAATTGCCATCACCGACGGCAACAAGTTGACCAGCGGCGGTGGAGTCCAAGACGAGGTGAGCCGACACCAGGAGCTCTTCATCAAACCCTTTTTATCCGTCACTATGGAGACTGAAATCATGTTCACAGGACAACAAAGTATTTCTAGTAGTTATGATCAGAATCAGAATAATTCCGAGTTATCGATGCTCTCTATAAAGACACCAGACTCCATTCACAAAAACAGTCATTTTAACCTCTTAAAAGTCTCTGGTCGACTGCTGCCTCCATCTGTTAGTGTGTTTGTGTTATTGTGTGACTTTGATGAATCTGAATGAACCCTTTAAAACATAATTTATCTAAGAAACAGTCCAAAACCCAAAGATATTCAATTAAACAGCAAATCAGAAATGTATCACAATTGAGAATCAAAGCATGAATCAGTTTTTCAGCAATTTTTCATCTTTCTGAATCTGTTTTTGGTAAACTTGGTTAATTTAATACATGAAGGCACCTCATCAATATTCCCGTAAAAAGTCTAAATCAACCTGTTAATACTAAAAGCAGAGCGACCTCCTCCATGTCTCTGGTCCTGATTCTTTATTTATTCTTTACCGCTCCGTCCTCTCCAGCTCCACCTTCCTCTCACCACACCGCTGCCCGGTAGCGAGCTGACCAAGGAGCCGTTCCGCTGGGACCAACGTCTGTTCGCTCTGGTGCTGCGCATCGCTGGAAACGCCTCAGTGGAGCCCGAACCCCTCGGCGGCGTCCCGCCAGACGATTCTCCCATCACCCCCATGTGTGAGGTCACTGGAGGTTGGTCAATGTGTATTATTACAAGTCTTCTTCAATACAGCATGATGTTCATTCAGTAAATGATGCTCCATTTAGAGTCAAACAGACCATAAAGCAGGGGATGCTTTGGGGCGGGGCTACACACTGATTGACAGGTCGACACCAGAGACGTATACGGCGTCTCTACGTCACTCCTCCTCAGTCCATATATGGTCACTTTGTGTTTAGTGTTTGCAAAAAAACCAAGATGGCGAAATAGCTGAACACAAGGCTTCAAAACATCAGTCCACAATGACTACAATGTCCACTTCTCACAAACAGCCTATGATTATAAGTCTAAAGTTCCTCCACTGAGTCATTTTACTCGTAATGAAGAGAACTACGTTGGTAGAATGTCTGCAGCTCTGAGAACTCATCATTTATTTTGAGTTGATTATAGTGCAGTCTGAAAGAAGAGGGCGTTTAGAGAAACAATCTGGAAGATATTCAAACAGACATGAACCTTTTCAAATAATCATACAAACAGTCCAACAAGAATATAAATTCAATTGGGGAATTATTGATAAAGCATTTGTAGGTCTTTCTTACCTTCGTCCCAGACGAAAGACATTAAAATACGCTGAGATCATCTGTGCTTTCAGTCACAAAGAACAGACAGTTATTTGTGACAGAGTAATATAATAAGTCTGTTTTGTATAAACATGACAGACATCTTCTCCTGGCAGTGACACGAGCCTCAACATGCTGAGACGAGCTCAAAGTATTTATAACAGCAGATCAAAATAGCTGTTTTTATCTAAGCACACACTTAAAGCGTCTCTATGGAACCAAGGATTTCTTTGGCAGCTGTTTTCTCCCCCCGAGCTTCTCCTTGTTCACAGTTACCTGTGTTTACAGGTGTGTTACTGGGACCCAGTATACAAACACAGTATACAAACACAGTCTGCTCTGGTTTGAACCTCTCCAGGAGTAAAAGTTGATTAAGCTCAGATGTTCCAACGGCTCCACGATTGAAACTGTAACCTTTTTAAATTTAACATCAAGATTTTAAGAACCGTCAGAATTATAACAATCTGACGATATTGACGTTTTTTACAGCTTCTGGCTTTAATACACGTTGTGGGATTGGTGATTGTTTAAAAATCACAATCACCAATCTCTCACAGAGAGCAGATCCCAGCTCAGTGGTGCTGAACAGATCGTGAATCAGCTCCATTGTCACTGACAGTCCACTGAACATTACTGCTGACTGAAGACCCTGACACAAAGCCACGGCCGTTTGAAACCAGTCAGTGAACGGGTGCACAGCGAGGTCATCAGCGGTGAAGCTGGAGGCAGTAAATGACCAGAGGGATGATTTAGAATGATCAGGTGTAGCTTTGTAAGACGGCGTGTCGTTTCATCACCCTCAGCGCCACAAAGACTGATTCTGGAACAGATCCTCTAAAAACTCACAGCTTCAGAGCTACGCTACATGCTAATATCCCTGTTAGCATGAGGGTAAAGGACTGATGCAGCGCTGTAAATATGTTGAGTAGAGAGCGCTTGTACTTCTAGTCTGCAGGGTTTTGAATGTAACTAAGAGATCTCTACATTTAAATCATGCTTTTACATATTTATTTAGTTTTATAGATCATTTCACAGCCGTTAGCGGGAGGCAAAACAAAGCAAGGACTAGAGACGAATGGACATCACCTCAGAGTAATAGACTAGAGTTACACATTAAAATATCTTCTTGCTGTGTTGCTGATGCCAGAATCAATATCTCATACATTTGAGATGACAAACTGTGATTTTGAGGCTCTAGCAAGCTACATTAACGATGAAGCATCTCAGAGATGGAGAGAAATGTTGCTCATAGTTTGGCTTAGCACTGCTAATAGATGGAGAGACGGCCACAGACCTTGTTGTGAGCAGCTTTCTTAAGGATCTACTTTCTTTCTACCAAACTACAGTCACCAACCGTATCACCGCTAGCTCATTTAGCACCACTGAGCTAGATAACGTTTAATGTTTACATCTCACGCTGCCTCCAGCCTCTCGTCCACGAGTAGATGAGCGGTGATACGGTTGGCCGATGTATTTGGGGAGAAGGAAAATAGTTCCTAGTGTCCTAGTTCCATTATATAACAAAGACAAATCCATATGAACGATATCTGCAACACTCAGCTACTCACACCAAAACTATTTAGATCAATAAATAAAACTAGAATAGAATATGTAGATTTGGGGTGAACTATCCCCTTTAAAACTGTTAAAACTTAAATATATTCTCGTTTCAGCTTTAATAAATGTAAAGCTCCTGTTCATCTTGTTCACATGTCGAGGTCTTTGTTTGAATAATCTGTGTGTGTGTGTGTTGCAGGACGTTCCTACAGCGTGTTCTCTCAGCGGATGTTGAATCAGTGTCTGGAGTCTCTGGTGCAGAAGATCCAGAGTGGAGTGGTGATCAACTTTGAGAAGACCGGACCGGATCCTCCTCCTTTAGAGGGTGAGCGACTCCTCCGTTTGTCCTCGTGACTTTTTATTCCTGACTCTTCTTCTGACCTCACAAACACGGTGACTTCATCTTCCTGTGTCTCTGTCCGTGTCGTTCCAGACGCTCCAGCTGAGGCGCTGAAGTCCGGTCCACAGACGTGGCATTGCTGTCACAAGCTGATCTACGTCCGACCCAACCCTAAAACCGGGGTCCCCATCGGTCACTGGCCGATCCCCGAGGCCTTCTGGCCGGACCAGAACTCCCCCACGCTGGTAAGGAACTCTTAAAATGTATCGTTTGACCTTTCACCTTTTAATAACACCATTTAAAGGGTTTATATGTAACATTTCTGCATTATGTCTAAAAACCACTGGACCTTTGTTGATAACATTATATTAAACATTTCCAACGATTATCAATTTTTAAGTGTCTTTATGATCTGACAACGCTGCGTTTATATAGAGGACGACACCCAGAAACATTGTGATGATTGAGAGGGATTATTGTTGTAACATCTTATACATAGTTTTAAAATATTCGATTTTAAACAAAGAAACCGTAAAATCGATGCATGAAAAGTTTTACAAAGCTTAAGAAATGACATGAAGTGAGAAAACAGAAACCACAGTGATATCATTTTTATCATATTCTCATGGACTATAACAGTATTAACCTCTGTAACCCCCCAGCCCCCCCGCTCAGCACACCCCCACGTTCGGTTCTCCTGTCTGGACGCGGAGCCAATGGTCATCGATAAGGTTCCCTTCGACAAATACGAGCTGGAGCCGTCGCCTCTCACGCAGTACATCCTGGAGAGGAAGAGCCCACACACCTGCTGGCAGGTAAAGATACACAACAAACACGTTCCATCTATGAGGGCTCTGACCTTTGAACCTAGTGGTTACCATGGTTATTTTTATTCTGAGATGTTCCACCACATTTGTTGTGATTTGATGGAGAGAATTCACCATTTCAAACCCAGATTCAAATGATTATCCATAAGTTTAATTTTTGTTGCACTACAGTAATGCAGGCAGTTTAATACAGTGATGTAAACTCTTACTTAATATTACATTACATTTTAAATACCAGAGATGACAAACGTTCTGCGTGTCGTATGTGTTTGTGTTGTTCCAGGTGTTTGTGTGCAACAGTGCCAAGTACAGCGACCTGGGCCAACCATTCGGCTACCTGAAGGCCAGCACGGCTCTGAACTGTGTCAACCTGTTTGTGATGCCCTACAACTACCCCGTTCTCCTGCCGCTGCTGGGTAAGACTGACAAACGAGGTCTGAATGTCACCGTGTCTGCAGGCCTTTCTGATGATGCTTCTTTTTGAAAATCTATAGTAACGGTGCAACAGATCATAAAACTCACGGTTTGGATCAGCTGAAGAAAAAAAAACCTGATCACGGTTTTTTTGCTTGTGTTTTTTTCTTCATAAAAACATATAGTTCAAATGATAAGGAAATAAAAGATTGTATTTCTTGCTGCTAACGTTACTAGCTCTCCTCCTGTTAGCCGTTAACGGTGCTGCTAACGTTACTAGCTCTCCTGTTGGTTTAAACACAGGTTGGTTGTTTACAATGTAACATTATCAGAGATCAGAGACTAGAAAAGGATAAATGAAGTCCTGATCTCATATTTTACTGAATATTGGAGGATAACGATCGTCAGTAAAACTTTATTTAACTCTGTGATGGTTAACATTAAGGGGGGTTAGTACTGATCACGGATTGACAACTGTCCGTTACACATGGAGTCTATAGTGGAGAACTTTGAGTTCATGTTCTGTACTCATTCCTCAGCTCCTGTAGATAAACCAGTTCATTGAGTGCCATTTAATGTTCAATAACCTTTTTAAACTACACATTTTTCAGTTAATACTTTGATTTTCTTGCAGACGACTTGATCAAAGTGCACAAGTTCAAGCCGACCATCAAATGGCGTCAGTCCTTTGAGAACTACCTGAAGACCATGCCTCCGTATTACATCGGGGTCAGACTTCATCTCTCTTTTTTAAATTCTTCATCGTTCGTTACTCAATGACCTTTCAAAGCTCCGGTCTTTACTGCTGCTCTTCTGTCCCACAGTCCCTGAGGAAGGCTCTGAGGATCATGGGAGCACCCAATCTGCTCGCCGACAACATGGAGTACGGCCTGAGCTACAGCGTGGTGTCCTACCTGAAGAAGCTCAGCCAACAGGTGAGGAGCCGGGAGGTTCTGTCTCGATACCTCAAATCACAGAAAAGCCTCTTAAACTGGAACACAAAAATACTATGAATACGAGGTTGTTTTTGCTTGTAATAAGTAATTGTCACATTTCAAACTGTCAAGAAAATGACCAGATGACTGATGGTCGGTGTCAAACACTAAGACACTACTAACACAACAAGACAAACACTTTCCGATGACTACTTTCACAATAAAAGTCAGTTAAATGCTTTTAATGTGAAGCTGCAGCAGCAGGAAATGTTCAGTTTGCATCGGCAGTAACTTAACATGTTGTTTTTTACCCACGGATACCCAGTTCATAATACTTCAAATATTGCAATACTTCATCAGTGGGCTCAATCACTCAATTAATTTGCTCCCATCTGCAGTCAAAAATGGAGTACGACCGTCTGATCGCTTTGATCGGTAAGAAGCAGCCGCCGGAGGCCGGCATCAAGGTGCGATGGCGAGGAGGAGGAGGCGTGTCTCTGGCCCAGAGGAGGGACTTCATCCAGCGGCTGCAGAGTCTCTCTGGAGACGCTCCCACTCCGCCCATGGAGCTCAACCCCAAAGAGTTCCAGGGCTTCCAGCTGGCTCTGCTCAACAAGGTGACTTGTGTTGTTATTAATATTCATGTTCCCTACAGCAGGCGGGTCTTATCCAGCGTTCAAGGCTATATCTACCAGAAATAATGTAATTTGTAGATATCCCTAAAATGATCTATATAGATAGATAGATAGATAGATCATGTCTCAATGAAAACGACCTTCTTTCCTGTCCGACTGTAAACCTCTTAACCTTTCATGTGTCGTGACGTCATCAGGGTCTGAAGCCTCAGAGCTTCAGGAATCCATACGACATCCCCGAAGCCACCTACTGGATCAGCTGAGCCGGATGAGGAGGAACCTGCTGAACACCAGCGTCTGTACTCTCAGAGGGCACGACTCACCGACGGTACAGACTGGTCCTCTTTAAACCATTTACCTCCAAACAGTCATATACATTAATCTCATCAAAGAAATGAAAGACATTTAATTTATTTAATGATATATTTAATATGTTCATGGTTTGTTTGTCTGAAAGGAAATCCAAAAATATCTTCTTTTTAGATAAAAAAAAATTGACCAAGCTAAAAAAAAACAAAATAACATGGAGTTAAGAATTCACTAGAATATATTTATATATATTTTATATTTATGTATATACAAACTCACATTATTTAGAATCTGTGATATATCTGAATTTGCACAAATGATAAAGAAATGACTTAAAGAGCAAACAAACAGCCAGAGTTGGTTGTTAAAAGTAATTTATCACAAATGTAATAGATTTAGTGCAAAAAAAAAAAAAAAAAAGAGTACAACACTGAATAAATTGATCATTGTAAAACAGAAAAAAGTAAAATTAGAGTGAAATAAATATAATATTTAGTAATACTGAAACTCTAGTATACACATAAGACACTGTATGAAATAAGACGTAATAATAATAAAAACATTGTATTATAAATACATTTTTCTTGTTTCTTGTCCCACTAAGAACTCAGACAGCTAATGTAAACTACAGGTCAATCTAGATTGTTTGGAACAGGTAGTAGAGCTGCCCCCTACCTGTTGGGAGCAGGTATTACACATATCACCTTTATTTTTATTTATTTTTTTAAAGCCAACCATGTAAACCTGTTCCTCCCTGTCTCCGTGTAGACCAGCTCCACAGCGTGCCAATAGCCCAGATGGGAAACTACCAGGATTTCCTGAAAGCTGCTCCTCAGCCTCTACGAGACGCCGACCCGGAGCAGCCCAAACGCCTGCACACGTTCGGGAACCCCTTCAAGCTCGACAAGAAGGTAACGCACCAACCCCTGGTCCTGGTCCTGGTCCTCTTTAACCAGAACCCAGACCCATGGTCCTGGTCCTCTTTAGCGAGGAACCTGATCCCTGGTCCTGGTCCTCTTTAACCAGAACCCAGACCCATGGTCCTGGTCCTCTTTAGCGAGGAACCTGATCCCTGGTCCTGGTCCTCTTTAACCAGTACCAGACTCTGTTATTAACCCAGAACCCTCCCTCCTGTAGGGCATGATGATCGACGAGGCGGATGAGTTTGTGACGGGCCCTCAGAACAAAGGGAAGAGACCCGGAGACAGCAGCAACATGACGGGTGGAGGACCCAAGAGACGGCGCTGCATGTCTCCTCTGCTGCGTCTGGGTCGAGCCTACACCCCTCCAGTGACTCCGCCCGCCAGCCCCCGATCCACAGGTAGATATATACCCACACCTGTCACCTGACCCACTAAAGGATGAGGTATCAGCTTAAATCAGTATCCAGTCCTGAATCCCTGAGGATTAAAAGGTTAACTTCTCCTTCACTGTTAAATCTAACTCTGTCATTGAGGTCCTTCTAAAAGTTTTCTGAAAAACAAATACATTCAACACACTTTGTTGGCTGTGGAAAGAAATTAAAGACATTTCATTTATTTAATGATATATTTAAAATGTTACGCTAAAAAACAAAAATAACATGGAGTTTCAATATGGAAATGTAAGGATTCACTACAATATATTTATATATAAAAATATATATATACATTTAAAAATAAATGTATAACTATATATATTTTTCTATTTATATATATTTCTTTCTATTCATTTATATATATTTTTTTCTATTTTATATATATATATATATATTCTATATATATTTTTTTTTTTTTATGTATATATAAACTCACATTATTTAGAATCTGTGATATATCTGAATTTGCACAAATGATAAAGAAATGACTTAAAGAGCAAACAGACAGCCAGAAGTTTGTTGTTAATAGTAATTTATCACAAATGTAATAGATTATTTTATTTTTTATAGCAGCTTTCGTACAGGGGAGTAGTTTAAAGTGATTTATAACACAAAGAGAAGAAAACCAGAATAAAATATGCAAAACGATATCTGTGACCCTGCAGACATGGACCTGACTGACGGAGCACCCGAACCAGACCTGATCGTGAACCACCTGGACCAGAACCACTACGGCTCAGACGGGGGCTCGGACTCGGAGGCGGAGCTTACCTCGCTGTCGGCCGACCACCAGGAGAACCACGCCGACCCCGAGGACCTCCGGCGCAGCGGCGAGGAGGAGGAGGAGGAAGAGGAGGTTGGGGAGGAAGAGGGGGGTGGGGAGGAAGAGGAGAACGGGCAACTGCAGGCTGGAGAGCTAGAGGCGCCCGACAGCGAGGAAGGGGCGGAGTTTTTGCTGCTGGACGAGCAGCCGCCTCGCTACCTGTCGCCTACGGCTCTGAAGAAACACATTCACATGGAGACGACGAAGGTCAACAACGAGCTGAGGACGCTCATCAACAAGGAGATCAGGAAGCCCGGCAGACGTACGTCACAAATACAACACAACCAGAGATTAATGTCCCAGTTCTAGTTTAGACATCTGAACAAAGAACACGTTAAGAACACTTTAGTACTTTAAGACTTACATGTCATAACAGTATTGATACATAGCAAGGGCAAAAATAACAAAATTAAAGTTATGAATTTGCTAGAAACACCTAAAGTCGTGTTGTCACTGTAACAAAGGTCCTTAAAGACACATACAAGGGTTTCCTTTGTGTTCAGTCTGTGTTCTTTTATAATAATAACTTTATTTATATAGCACCTTTAAAGACAGAGTGTACAAAGTGCTTCGGCAGACGGGGCAGCAAAAGCAAGACAATTAAACAAAAGAAAGTTTAGACCGATGAAGGTGAGACTTCCACCCTGATGAAGATCAAACATACAAGAGATGAAACAATAGAAACAATCCATAGGATAAAACTAAACTAAGAAATAAAATGAAATAACAAGTGAGAATCAATAAAATGAAATAGATAAACATAAAATAGTATATGAAAACATAATTTTATTTATGAACATAATGATGAATATTTAAATATAATTCATATATTTTGCATTTGATCCAACCATTAAAAAGTAAAGCAACGAGGTTTCTAAACAATAAAAAACATTACTTTATATCAGATAATGTCAAAGATTTTTATTATAATTTCATTATTTCTGACCTATGATGGTCGTTGTATGAACTGAGACCAACCAATCAGAGCAGAGCAGGTGTGTGAGTTGACAGACAGTCGTGACTGGATTAAGTAACCCAGCTGTGATTTAAATCTATATTTAAATTATTGTCTTTCTGTTCCAGACTACGAAAAGATCTTCCTCCTCCTGAAGCAGATCCAGGGCACTCTGGAAACCCGACTCATCTTCCTCCAGAACGTCATCAAAGAGGCAGCCAGGTAACCGTGACTGTCTTACCTTCTCTGTCTTCAGATTAAGATCAGCAGCTGACGTATTAAAACTGTCAAAATGTTTTTTAATCATCTGAACTCCAAAACCAGCCGGCGGGACTGGAAACCATGTTTTCTTAAAACCGTCGCCAAAACTACACCGTTTATTCTAACCATTATCATTAGATTTTCATCTTTCCAACTGTCCTTGAACCCATCATATGCAACAAATGCTTCCCTACATGTCAACGTTTATCACAGCCAGAAGCTGTAAAATATGGCATTGTAGTCAGATTTTCATCTTTCCAACTGTCCTTGAACACATCATATGCGACGAACAATTTCCCCCGACGTGTCCCAAAGCGTCCCATCTTTCCCCCTTAACAACTTTAAACAATCGCCAAAAGTACAACCTATAGGGGTCCCGACGGATCCCATGGTGTCCCGACGTGTCCCATCGGGGTCCTATCGTGTCCCATCAGGGTCCTATCGTGTCCCATCAGGGTCCCATCGGGGTCCTATCGTGTCCCATCAGGGTCCTATCGGGGTCCTATCGTATATGTTCCAATGTGTCCCAAAATCTTGTCCCAACGTGTCCTGCCATGTCTCTGCATGTCCAGATACATTTCGACGTGTCCCAGAGCATCCCAACACACACCCATCGGGTCCCGACGTGTCCCTTTAGGTCCCGTGTTGGATAAATAGATTCCATCGTTTAATTATTTTTTGTAAAATAAGGATCAAATACATTTAACTTGCGTTTTCTTTTTTTATGATTTTGTCATTCTAACTGTTCTGCACTAAAGACATGTTTGAGTTCTCTCTACTTCTAGTCAGAGGACGTTTATATTTCAGTAAAAGTCAACATTTGTTTTTCTCGTTTGTCTTCAGGTTCAAGAAGCGCGTTCTCATCGAGCAGCTGGAGAACTTCCTAGAGGAGATCCACAACAGATCCCTGAACATGAACCACGTGGACTCTCTCTGAGACCGGATCACCTAAGAAACTGGACTCACTGCTCATGGACTTCCTGTCCCCCCACAACCCCCCCAACGGAGACACGCGGCGTTACTGATGGTGGTGTTGGTTTGCACCCAGTTTAAAGGAGACAGTGTTGACCAGGAGGAGGAGGTCTGTGGACTCGTTCCTCTCGACTCTACTCCGCTTCAATGTCCTTAAAAAGATGAGTGTGTTGAACGTGGAGGCGGAGTCATTGAGGAGGCGGAGTCAGGTGGTGTGTTTGGTATCTCAGGGTCAAACACATGAAGCTCTGAGGTTCATGTTGGTGTCCTTCCTGTCTCTACACTCCACTAACTGAAGCGCTCCGGAGCTCCTGAAGGAGTTCAGCTCGTGTTTAAATCTGACGGACTGAAGATCAACGAGATGGAGTCGTAACTTTAATAACTATAATAAATGTTTTTTCTGAGAGATGAACTTTAGATCTTTGGTTTAGACAAACAGCTCAGGAACTCACAGCTTCACACTCAGCAATAACATTCTGATTTACCTTCATTTCATCCTCAAACAGTCCATCAACCCGACGTCTCGACGGGTCTTAATGTGTCCCATCGTGTCCCGACGGGTCCTACAGTGTCCCAACGGTCCCACAGTGTCCCGACTGGTTCTATTGGTGTCCCGACGCGTCCCAACATGTTCCAATGTGTCCCAAAATCTTGTCCCAACGTGTCCTGCCATGTCTCTGCAGGTCCAGATGAATTTTGACGTGTCCCAACAGGTCCCATCGGGTCCCTTTAGATCCCGACGCCTCTCTTTAGGTCCCGACTTGTCCCAACATGTCCCATCGAGCTGCCAAATCCCCTCCACCCCCCCGCCGTGAATCTCAACCCGACGTCTCGTAGCGTTGAAAGCACTTGTGTACATTTGAGAATGTTTATTTAATGTAATTTAAAAGAAGCTTTTTTTCTGTCGGTCTTGTTAAATCTTCTCAAATCTACACAAACGGTCTGAAAGAAGGTGAAGAGCGTGTTTGTGATTCAGCCTCTTCTGGGTCGGGGACCAAAAACCTGCCATACTTTGTCTTTGTGTGTGAAGAGGCGGCTACCAAAAGAGTATTTTGAATACACTGTAAAGATGTAAATAACCCTAGAGAACTTATTTAAAGAGAATGTTCAGAGGAAAACGGCCTTTTTGTAAGTATTTCCATGAATAAAGTTTCTATTTTACACTGTGAAGGGCCGTGTAAATAAAGTGTTGTGTAAAGACCAGACTCCGCGTTTCATTATAATATACTAGTATATATATATATATATATATATATATATACTACAACTACTACTATATAATGAAGGACCAAAACACGGAGCGTAAAAACATGTATTAAAATTTTATTTACAGACATTTACAAAAATAATTTCCCTCTTCTTGAAGTTTCTGTGGATCCACAAATAAATACCAGTGGTGATGTAGTGGGGAGAAGAGTGTGTGTGTGTCTCAGTCCTGTTGTTCTGATGGGTTCATCACTCGACCCATGAACAAGATGGATCCTGAAATAAAGAACAACAATAAACATGTTAGTCTTTGACTTCAAAGGGTCGTTTTTGTAGATCTAAATTCCTAAAAATGCTATTTATGATTAATATTTCTAATTGTAACACTTTTTAAGAACAAATATGTTTGTAGAAAAATAAACTGCATTCAGCTTGTTGGTACAACTTTAAATAGAATCCTTAAACATGTTTTTAATGTCCTCTAGTGACATGCAGAGTGTCATTTAATGACTTTATTTATTGATTGAATTTCAAGTTATCAAACAACATAACACTAGACAGAAAAACTCCAAAGAAAATAAATTATAAAAACAAAATAGGTCAGGATTGACAAAAACTTGAAGATAAATAAAAGCAATTTTAACAATTAAAAACTAAACGTTAATAAAGTTGAATGAAAATCGCAATACGTCACATGTTGAGTGAACTTGTCAGATAGAAAAACACCCAATAATCTCTATTAAAAACACCCAATAATCTCTATTAATGTTTATTATTACATCTAATAAACTCTATTAATGTTTATTACATGTAATAATCTCTATTAATGTTTATTATTACCTGTAATAATCTCTATTAATGTTTATTACATGTAATAATCTCTTAATGTTTATTATTACCTGTAATAATCTCTATTAATGTTTATTATTACATGTAATAATCTCTACTAATGTTTATTATTACATGTCATAATCTCTATTAATGTTTATTATTACTCCAAGAAAATTAATTATAAAAACAAAATAGGACAGGATTGACAAAAATTTAGAGATGAATAAAAGCGATTTTAACAATTAAAAACTAAATGTTAATAAAGTTAAATGAAAATAGCAGAGATAAAAATAATCTCTATTAATGTTTATTATTACCTGTAATAACCTCTATTAATGTTTATTATTACCTGTAATAACCTCTATTAATGTTTATTATTACCTGTAATAACCTCTATTAATGTTTATTATTACCTGTAATAACCTCTATTAATGTTTATTATTACCTGTAATAACCTCTATTAATGTTTATTATTACCTGTAATAACCTCTATTAATGTTTATTATTACCTGTAATGTTTATTATTACCTGTAATAACCTCTATTAATGTTTATTATTACCTGTAATAACCTCTATAATAATGTTTATTATTACCTGTAATAACCTCTATTAATGTTTATTATTACCTGTAATAACCTCTATAATGTTTATTATTACCTGTAATAACCTCTATAATGTTTATTATTACACATTATAACAGACTAGCAGGCTGGAGTGTGAACAGTCAGATTAATACCTGTGTTAATCTGTCTCAGCAGGAATAAAAACGGCCGGTCCGCTTTGAAAACCGGAGCTCTGGACCGTTTGAGGAGAACCATGGCTGAAATGATGACAGGTCATTTATTTCATCATCACCTGAAGAGAAGGTCACATTCTGCATAACTTTATTATTAATGACGTCGTGCCTCTCACCTGTCGCCGCCGCGGCCTTCGTCCCGTCCTCCGTGACGTCTATTCTCACGTCATGGAAAGCGTCGGACACGTAGAGACTCTCCTCCACTGCAGAGGACACAAACGGTCAGCCAATCAGGTATAAAACAGTGCCTTTATTTTGTAGTCTCACATTGACTTCCTGTGAGATTGAGAGCTGAACTTTGAGAGCTAACACACCTGGAGCCTTTAGTAGTTCTGTTCAAACTAAACCTCTTTTATATCACTCTTAAAAGCACTGACCTGATATTCCGGTGAAATCAGCCGCCGTCGGGTCAAAGGCGTCGCTGATGCCCATGGCGGGAAGCACCGACCTCAGGTTGAACCTGTTCTGCATCCTGAACCTGCGAACCAGCAGACAGGAAGTAGTTTGTTAACCTGAAAACAATGTTCAGCGTCTAATTAAAAACCCATCTCTGTGTGTGTGATCTGGACCTGGGCAGGAGGACATCCATCTTGGTTCTGCGGAGGCCCGTGTCCCAGGAGGCCAGCTGGCGGGCGCTGAGCTGGGACTCCAGGGAGGACAGCGGCGTCTTCCTGTCGCTGGGCAGAACCACCTGCAGGCTCAGGGAGCGGCCCAGGTACGGCAGCTCCACCACGGTGTAGCGCTGATCCCACGCCGTCCTGAACTGACCTGGAACGAGGGCGGAGCTTGTTTGGATGAGTCGGTTTAAAGGAGCGGTGTGGCTGATCTGGAGCCATCTAGTGGTGAAGGTTCAGATTGCAACCGACTGAGACTTCTCCATTAAACAAAACGTGTGGAGAACTCTGATGGCCAACGAGGAAGTGACGTAAACTGCAGTTCCTCAGACGTCCACTAGAGGCTCCTAAAGAGTCACATCCTCATAGACCTCCATGTTAAAATGGACTTTACGGCAGAAACAAACACCTTTAATGCCTGGTAGGAAACAGTTCTGGTCTCCATCGTTAATAACTTTGTTCATGAAACTGTGCCAAAGATAAATCTTTATATAACTCACCCAGTTTAAAACATACTGAGGCTTAAGTTAGGCCTTTAAAATATCAAAACAGTGATTTAAGTGATGATATGACTCATTTTATCTGATCAATAACCAGAAACCCAAAGACATAATAAATGATACGAAACCATAAAAACGAGTCATTCTCATGTAACTGACGGAAAAGAAAAGGGACTCTGTGTTTTCTGCGTCTCTTACCGAAGCTGACCTCGCTGGCCTGGTGCATCATGGGAACCTTGACGGCGGTCCCGTCAGAGAGGATGAAGGGCAGGTTCTGTGTGCTGCTGAACAGGAACTGTTTCTGCCAGACGCCCCTGAACACCACCGTGTTGAGCAGCGCCATCTGCAGCCGACGGCCCCACCACGGGGCCTCGGCCTGGGGCTCACCGGAGCCAGACAGCTCCCCACTGCTGCTTCCTGCCTGGAGGGGCCACGGCTCATCTGTGTGTGGGGGGGGGATGTCAACTTATATCTCAGAAAGCTGCAAACGCTAATGATGCATGAACAGAAGAGCTGATCACACGGGGTCACATGTGTTTGTTGAACATTCACATGTTCGTAAAAAGACGGTAAAACATTTACAGGACATAAAAGGATCTGTACCTCCCCTGGGACATGATCACACACTAGAAAGAGGATTAAAAGATAAAGAAACTAAAATGGCTTCAGTCATCAAAGTTGTAAGACTAAGCAGAAATACTTCTTTACATAATCATGTTCATATTATCCTTATTGGTTTTTAACAGACTTTCTTCTCATCAGACTTTCTACTTTCAATATTACCTCTTAATACAGAATGTTATCTACGAAGCAAAACTCTTCATGTGTTCTAAGAATAAGTAGAGTTAAAGCTGCATTAGAATAACTCCACAACAAGCTGACACATCAATAAAGAGGAAACGGTTTCCTGTTTCCACATGAAGAATAACTAAAGAATGAATCTTACTGGGAAACATATCCATATATCCAGCTGCTAAATGCTCTTTTGTTTAACTTTGTGCAGAAAACAGCTGCAGCTGAGTCGGTCAGTAAATGAGCCGTTAAACCAAAACAAGGATGTAAAAGAGGCTGAAAGGCTCAATAACATCCCCTCTCCTCCTCCTTCATCTCCACATGGAGCTCCACGGCGTTCTCGTACCGGCGTGGTGTCCCGTGTGGTTGGCTCGGCTGAAGTCGGTTCGGAGCAGGCCGCCGTCGGTCCAGGCCGCTGCTCGCTGTGTGAAGTCGGCCAGCAGCTGGACGCCGCTCTGCACCAACAGCGTGACGGTCTGCTGCAGCATGGAGCTGCTGTTACTGCCGTCTCTGTGGGAACGCAGCAGGAAGTCCTGGACCTGGACGTCTGCGGGACGGGAGGACCGTCATGTAAGAATGATTCCTAGCATTTTCATCTATTTTTACATTTATTTGTACATTTTTTTCTGTTATATATTATTCATTTTAAATATATATCTATTTGTTTGAATATAAATCACTGTATTTTGTTATTGATATTCCTGAATTATTTTTAACTACTTATTTTATAGAATGTTTCTATCCTTTTCTTTTTTCTTTTCTCCTAAGTTTTTTTTCTGTTGCAAATAGCAGGAAAAATAAAAATAAAGTGATATAATATTATATAATAATACAATTAAGATTGTGTTTTTTAAATATACAGAATCCCTTCATATAAAAAGATATACATATAAATTATATATAAATGAATATATAAAGAAATAAATGTGAAAATAAGACTGCATTTGTTGACTCTTTGGTGCAGCCCCAGTGGCCTAATGGACAAGGCACTGGCCTCCTAAGCCAGGGATTGTGGGTTCAAGTCCCATCTGGGGTGATTGACAGCAGAGTGGCGCAGCGGAAGCGTGCTGGGCCCATAACCCAGAGGTCGATGGATCGAAACCATCCTCTGCTAGGTTCTTTTTAACATATACTGTGTCATCTCCACTGCAATCTAACTGACTGTCATAGATTAAAACAACTTTTTTATTTACTTATTTATTGTTTTATTGTTTATTTATTTATTTATTTATTTATTTATTTATTTATTTATTTATTTATTTTATTCTTTTATTTTTTCATCTTTACATTTCCACATCCACACTCTTATTCATTTACAGATTTATTCTTTTTTATGCCAATCCTCTTACTCCATACCGCTGACCTTATCTGTGTCATTTATTTTATAATAAACCTCAAAAAACATATTTCCTATAAGCGGCTTGATTTCTACAGAGAGACGGCGTCTCAGGGTGATCATCAGAGAGCTGAAGCCAAGAGATGACTCGCTGGTGGATCCTCACAAAATAAACCATTTCAGTCAAAGAGCAACTGGTTTCAACTGGTTTCAACTGGTTTTTTCTCATTGTGAACTGAAAATCTTTAAGTTTTGAACTGTTCTTCAACTGTTTTCTGACATTTAATGGAAAGAACAATCGATAATATATGAAAACAACATTTGCATCAATTCAATCGGTGACGTTTTCTCTCAGGTTAGTTTTAAATACACATGTCCTGATTGATTAGAACCTGAAGAACCAGCAGCTCTCGTTGTGTTTGTGATGAAACACAGCGACCCGTTGACCCCGAGGCCGAGCTGCAGCGGCGTTAATGAGATTAGAGCCGCTGTGGACGGCGGCAGGTTTCATGGCTCCTGAAGCCTCCTACCCTTCGCGTTGTATCCCAGCGAGGCCTCCAGCTGA
Source organism: Anoplopoma fimbria (assembly GCF_027596085.1). Classification (NCBI taxonomy): domain Eukaryota; kingdom Metazoa; phylum Chordata; class Actinopteri; order Perciformes; family Anoplopomatidae; genus Anoplopoma; species Anoplopoma fimbria. The sequence goes on along the minus strand of NC_072464.1, from coordinate 25,098,131 downwards.
GCCAGCGTGTTGCCCCGGGCCCCGAGCTGCAGCAGCCCCAGAGACAGGGACACGCTGGCCGGAGACACCATCAGGTTGGAGTTGTTCTCCGTCTCGGTGAGCGTCTGGTAGAGGCGGACGGCGAAGCGGCCGTGGAGCTCCGCCATGCTGGACTGAAGGCTGCCGTCACACCGGCTCCACTCCACCAACCAGAGGCAGATGTAGAGCGAAGCCACGGGAAGGAGACGCATGTCCTCACAGCTGCAGGACGGGGGGGCAGGTGTCCAACTAGATCCTGCAGGACCAAGAGAAGGTCAGTGGGTCGAACTAGATCCATGACAAAGATCTGCAGCAGTTGAAGTTGACTTACAAACGTTGTACTGTAGAGTATTACTACAGTACTACTTCATATAGTACTACAACAACAGCAACATTTTAAAGTCAAAGCTGTTTTACACCAATGATGACGCAAAACGTTTCCTCTTTTTAAATAGATTAAATTTAATGTGTTTACTGTGTTTCTTTTTTATCTGATAGAAACGCCTTGCCTTACTATAGTACTACTACAGTACCACAGTACTGTATACTACTACAGTACCACAGTACTGTATACTACTACAGTACCACAGTACTATAGTACTACTACAGTACCACAGTACTATAGTACTACTACGGTACCACAGTACTGTATACTACTACGGTACCACAGTACTGTATACTACTACAGTACCACAGTACTATAGTACTACTACAGTACCACAGTACTATAGTACCACAGTACTGTATACTACTACAGTACCACAGTACTATAGTACTACTACAGTACCACAGTACTATAGTACTACAGTACCACAGTACTGTAGTAGTCTACAGTACCACAGTACTATAGTACTACTACAGTACCACAGTACTGTAGTAGTACTACAGTACACAGTACTGTAGTAGTACTACAGTACAGTACTAGTAGTACTACTACAGTACTGTGGTACTGTATACTACTACAGTACTGTGGTAGTACTATAGTACTGTGGTACTGTAGTAGTACTATAGTACTGTGGTACTGTAGTAGTATACAGTACTGTGGTACTGTAGTAGTACTATAGTACTGTGGTACTGTGTAGTATAGTACTGTGGTACTGTAGTACTATAGTACTGTGGTACTGTAGTACTATAGTACTGTGGTACTGTAGTAGTATACAGTACTGTGGTACTGTAGTAGTACTATAGTACTGTGGTACTGTAGTACTATAGTACTGTGGTACTGTAGTAGTATACAGTACTGTGGTACTGTGTACTATAGTACTGTGGTACTGTAGTAGTACTATAGTAGTACTGTGGTACTGTGTAGTAGTACTATAGTACTGTGGTACTGTAGTAGTACTATAGTACTGTGGTACTGTAGTAGTATACAGTACTGTGGTACTGTAGTAGTATAAGGTCACTGTGGAGAGAATATTGCCAATCAAGTCAACATGGTGCTCAGATAATATTTCACACTTTGATGTACAAATATCCAAAACATAAGCGGAAATATTTGTCTATTTATCATAAGAACTGTAAACAAGTACATTTATTCAAGTACTTTACTTGGTACATTTTGGAGGTACTTGTACTTTACTAGAGTGACTCAATTATATACAATACTGCACTTCTACTTTACTACATTTTTCAACAGTTCTAGTAACTACTAAAAAAAAAAGTAGCATAGAAATATACCTAGATACCAAAAATAAAAGTTAATATATAATAATAATAATGATAATTATTATTATTTTGCTTTTGTAAAGTTTCTTAAGTTAATAAATACATTACTACAGTAGAAAGTACAATATTTATCTCTGAGATGAAGTTACATTCCACCACTGATAATATTAACCCAATAACATTAACCCAATAATATTAACCCAATAACAATAACCCAATAACATTAACCCAATAACATTAACCCAATAAATTAAATTAACAATAATATTAACCCAATAATATTAACCCAATAACATTAATTAACCCAATAACATTAACCCAATAACATTAACCCAATAACATTAACCCAATAATATTATTAACATTAACCCAATAAATTAACCCAATAACATTAACCCAATAACATTAACCCAATAATATTAACCCAATAATATTAACCCAATAACATTAACCCAATAACATTAACCCAATAATATTAACCCAATAACATTAACCCAATAACATTAACCCAATAACATTAACCCAATAACATTAACCCAATAACCCAATAATATTAACCCAATAACATTAACCCAATAACATTAACCCAATAACATTAACCCAATAATATTAACCCAATAACATTAACCCAATAACATTAACCCAATAACATTAACCAATAAATAACCCAATAACCCAATAATATTAACCCAATAACATTAACCCAATAACATTAACCCAATAACATTAACCCAATAACATTAACCCAATAACATTAACCCAATAACATTAACCCAATAACCCAATAACCAATAACATTAACCCAATAACATTAACCCAATAACATTAACCCAATAACATTAACCCAATAACATTAACCCAATAACATTAACCCAATAACATTAACCCAATAACATTAACCCAATAACATTAACCCAATAACATTAACCCAATAACATTAACCCAATAATATTAACCCAATAACATTAACCCAATAACCCAATAACATTAACCCAATAACATTAACCCAATAACATTAACCCAATAACATTAACCCATTAACAATAATATTAACCCAATAACATTAACCCAATAACATTAACCCAATAACATTAACCCAATAATATTAACCCAATAACATTAACCCAATAACATTAACCCAATAACATTAACCCAATAACATTAACCCAATAACATTAACCCAATAATATTAACCCAATAACATTAACCCAATAACATTAACCCAATAACATTAACCCAATAATATTAACCCAATAACATTAACCCAATAACATTAACCCAATAACATTAACCCAATAACATTAACCCAATAACATTAACCCAATAACATTAACCCAATAACATTAACCCAATAACATTAACCCAATAACATTAACCCAATAACATTAACCCAATAACCAATAACATTAACCCAATAACATTAATTAACCCAATAACATTAACCCAATAACATTAACCCATTAACCCAATAACATTAACCCAATAACATTAACCCAATAACATTAACCCAATAACCAATAATATTAACCCAATAATATTATAGTAATTAACTTTACCGTACTCTCAGTTCTGCATAATTAGCATTCATTTTTACTTTTTCCACTGTTGTATTTCTCCTTTTACTTTAGTAAATGTTTAGAAAACTTCTGAAAAATATAAATATTAGTTTGAACTCATTGTGATCTTTTCTGTCTTGGTGAAATATTACTGAGGATGTCTGAGGTGTCTTGGTCTTACCTGAGTACAGGTGAGGTAGTTTCTCCAAATGTTCTCTCAGATGGACTCCAACCATCCAGCCTGTCTGTCCCCGACTGTTTCTCTCTGTCCCGGGCTGCAGGTCTCTGGTCCAGTCCTGTATCAGGTCTCTGGTCCAGTCCTGTATCAGGTCTCTGGTCCGGTCCTCTTTCAGGTCTCTGGTTCTGTCCTGTATCAGGTCTCTGGTCCAGTCCTCTCTCTGTCCCGGTCTGCAGGTCTCTGGTCCAGTCTCCTCTGGTCTCTGTCCTCTCCCGGTCTGCAGGTCTCTGGTTCTGTTCTCTCTCTGGTCTCTGGTCCAGTCCTCCGGTCTGCAGGTCTCTGGTTCTGTCCTCTCTCTGGTCTCTGGTCCAGTCCTCTCTCTGTCCCAGTCTGCAGGTCTCTGGTCCAGTCCTCTCTCTGGTCTCTGGTCCAGTCCTCTCTCTGTCCCTCTCTCTGTCCAGGTCTCTGGTTCTGTCCTCTCTCAGGTCTCTGGTCCAGTCCTGTATCAGGTCTCTGGTTCTGTCCTCTCTCAGGTCTCTGGTCTCTGGTCTCTGTCCTCTCTCAGGTCTCTGGTTCCAGTCCTCTGGTCTCTGGTCTCTGGTTCTGTCCTCTCTCAGGTCTCTGGTCCAGTCCTCTCTCAGGTCTCTGGTCCAGTCCTGTATCAGGTCTCTGGTCCAGTCTCTCTCTGGTCCAGTCTGCAGGTCTCTGGTCCAGTCCTGTATCAGGTCTCTGGTTCTGTCCTCTCTCTGGTCTCTGGTCCAGTCCTGTATCAGGTCTCTGGTCCGGTCCTCTCAGGTCTCTGGGTCTCTGGTCCAGTCCTGTATCAGGTCTCTGGTCCAGTCCTCTCTCTGGTCTCTGGTCCAGTCCTCTCTCAGGTCTCTGGTCCAGTCCTCTCTCTGGTCTCTGGTCCAGTCCTCTGGTCCAGTCTGGTCTCTGGTCCAGTCCTCTCTCTGGTCTCTGGTCCAGTCCTCTCTCAGGTCTCTGGTCCAGGTCTCTGGTCTCTGGTCCAGTCTCTCTCTGGTCTCTGGTCCTGTCCTCTCTCTGGTCTCTGGTCCAGTCCTCTCTCAGGTCTCTGGTCCAGTCCTCTCTCTGGTCTCTGGTCCAGTCCTGTATCAGGTCTCTGGTCCAGTCCTCTCTCTGGTCTCTGGTCCAGTCCTCTCTCAGGTCTCTGGTCCAGTCCTCTCTCTGGTCTCTGGTCCAGTCCTCTCTCTGGTCTCTGGTCCAGTCCTCTCTCTGGTCTCTGGTCCAGTCCTCTCTCTGGTCTCTGGTCCGGTCCTCTCTCTGGTCTCTGGTCCAGTCCTCTCTCTGGTCTCTGGTCCAGTCCTCTCTCTGGTCTCTGGTCCAGTCCTCTCTCTGGTCTCTGTCCTCTCAGGTCTCTGGTCCTGTCCTCTCTCTGGTCTCTGGTCCAGTCCTGTATCAGGTCTCTGGTCCGGTCCTCTCTCTGTCCCGGTCTGCAGTCTCTGGTCCGGTCCTCCTCCGGTGGTGTGTCTCTGAGCCGGTCTCTAGTCATAAGACCTGTTTAAAGGGGGTCCGCTCCGCGCCGTGTTCGTGGTCTCCGTCGGCGATGTCCGTACCACTCGTCCGGGATTCCAGCTCCCTCCTCCGGACTATAAGAGGAGGAGGAGGGAGGAAGGTACCGGGCACACACACACACACACACACACACACACACACACACACACACACACACACACACACACACACACACACACACACACACACACACACACACACACACACACACACACACACACACACACACACACACACACACACACACACACACACACACACACACACACACACACACACACACACACACACACACACACACACACACACACACACACACACACACACAGAGACACACACACACACACACACACACACACACACACACACACACACACACACACACACACACACACATAAGTTATTAATAAGAGACAGTAGAACATATCATGTACACATGTGTTTACACACACACATAACACACAGTAGAACATATCAATGTGTTTATTATGATAAGTTACACATAAGAGACACACACATACAATGTGTTTATTATGATAAGTTACACACACACCACATATCAATGTGTTTATTATGATAAGTTATTAATAAGAGACAGTAGAACATACAGTTATTAATAAGAGACAGTAGAACATCAATGTGTTTATTATGATAAGTTATTAATAAGAGACAGTAGAACATATCAATGTGTTTATTATAAGTTATTAATAAGAGACAGTAGAACATATCAATGTGTTTATTATAAGTTATTAATAAGAGACAGTAGAACATATCAATGTGTTTATTATGATAAGTTATTAATAAGAGACAGTAGAACATATCAATGTGTTTATTATGATAAGTTATTAATAAGAGACAGTAGAACATATCAATGTGTTTATTATAATAAGTTATTAATAAGAGACAGTAGAACATATCAATGTGTTTATTATAATAAGTTATTAATAAGAGACAGTAGAACATATCAATGTGTTTATTATATAAGTTATTAATAAGAGACAGTAGAACATATCAATGTGTGTTATTAATTTATCAATGTGTTTATTATAAGTTATTAATAAGAGACAGTAGAACATATCAATGTGTTTATTATGATAAGTTATTAATAAGAGACAGTAGAACATATCAATGTGTTTATTATGATAAAGATACAACTGAGTTATGAAAACATATTAATCCATGACAGCAAATTAAAAATGATAATTGTGTGGAATATCTCTTTAGTGTTTTTATTTAAAACCACTTACATATAAAACCTGGAATGTAATAAAATAAACCTGAATGATTGGTAGATCATATAGATATAAATGTAATTATATCTATATGATATCATATATATACATATATATATATATATACATATATATATATAGGTATAGATAGATCTTTATATAGATAGAGATATAGAGGTCTGTAGGTCTGCAGACTTTGTTAGAAGAAAATTACCCACAATTCATAGTGTCCTATTGTTAAACACAGGCTCACCTGTGGAACCACAGAGGCGTAGCCTGAAAAAGAGCATTACGTTTACACAGAAACATTAAGGATTTAAGATGTATCATATTTCACATCAACCATTTCTTTTCACTTTGTTTCTGAAGCTGTTCTGTTAAATTATTAAAATGACCTCTCAACTTTCCTTTTCTAATTAATGCTTATTTTGTTCTGCACAACTTTTGTGAAGTTCACAAAGAAACTGTAAAGGAACAAAAGCATAAATGCTTCATCCACCAGCAGAGCTACGAGTGAGAACAGACAACAATGAAACCGAGAGGAATATTCTATAAACTTTGATTTGTAAGTGTTCATTTTAAAGTACATTTGATTTGTGAATCTACTTCCTGTTTAAAGTGGCACACGCATGCCCAGTGAACCTGAATAGTCATGTGATATTCATTTTCAGGTGTGCTAGTATTGACGGAGATCATTTCTAAAATGATGTTGAAACGCTCATGTGGACGTAGATCAATTTTGTTTTACAACCTGCTTTAAACAGAAACGTATTATTGTGGACGTAGACTCAGACCGGTCCACTTCCTGTGTCCCACTTCCTGTGTCCCACTTCCTGTGTCCCACTTCCTGTGTCCAACTTCCT